>NC_063992.1:3949393-4252424 GCF_932276165.1 Plutella xylostella | reverse complement strand
CGTTCGGAGGTCCTCAATGTTTCTAGGTTTAGTTTTAATTAGTAACTGTGAGCGTAATTATTGTTTAAGAGGCGAGCCGCTCCGAATGGAAACAACCTTATTTCAGGAGAACGCTTGCATTTTAGTTTCGTTGTTTGCTGCTATTCTGTTTAATTATTTTATATTTGTAATATAAGTATTTTGCGTCTCATTGACGATTTAAATACTTATATCTAATATTTACTGAAAATATACAAGTTGGAAACTTGTTAAAGTGAACTTTTAACGAGCATGGGTGATACCTATAACGATAACATTTTAAAGGTCTTCAACTAAAAAAAAATATGTTCCAAATAAATACAATCTGATTCCCAGTAATTTGATAAATCACAATGGCAGGGTATTCTGATTACCTTATCTCTATTTAATCTAACATCCAATATGTGTCCCTTCTCACCTTTCCAATTTATTAATTAAGGGTGAATGTGATAAATTAAATTTCCTAGGCCGTGGTGCCCGCTATTGTGCCCCGGAAGGCCAAAGTTTGACTCGCAGCGGCTCAATTAAACCTCCTGTAATCCACTAAACTTCTCTCGATCCGCTGATTCCCTGGTATGCTCATTGCAACCGGTGAAAGGATTTCCATCAAATTACTCTCTCGAAGACGAACTATTTTATAAAGATTGTTTGCAAGGGGAGGGCCATTCAGGATGTGAAATTTGACGTGTGAGACCTCGGAGTGGAATAAAGGCTTTCTTTTGGACCTCTATTGTGTCGGCTCAAGAGGTGGAACATATCCACCTCATAACGTTAGCGTCGCTCCATTATTCTCTGTAACGTCTTCATTTCCTACGGAAAAATAGGAAGGGTTTAGAGCCGTTCATCTGTTTATTTATATTATTATTTATTTGCATTTATTTATACCACATTATTTTTGTGTTACCTATTTATTCTTTGAGTGCCAACGAAATGCATTTTTTATTGAATCAATTAAATTTATTGATATTTAATATGATTTATGATTAGGTTATTTTAACGACCCGTTTCTTATGGAGCATTGAGAGCACAAATTTATTAAAGATAAATTTTATCATAAAATTTATTTTAAAATGTGAGTACTTAGTGAGTTTAGCAGCTCTATACAAATAAAAAGTCCATATGAGCATTATTGTATGTGAATAACAAAATCCCACACCCTTCTTATTCAAAAACTCTCCGTGACTATCACGCGACCATTTTAAATAGACCCTTTCATACGCATTTATCATTCGTTGTTTCCAAGATTTCCTTAGCTTAGTGTGAGAGGGTGGGAGTCATCGTTTACTGGTTGTTTTATGATACGACAATCTTATGAAAGAGGAAGTTCGCATTTATAAAGATTCCAAGAGTATTTTCCAAAATGAACACAATTTGAAGAGTAATGCGTCTTTAGATTTCCAATCCGAATGAACATTTGGTACTGAATGTGCTTTATTCAATCGTTCAAATACGTATGTTTGACTGAAATTGCGATTTAGACTGTAAATAAATCAAGTGAACGATGTAATTTCGTGAGAAGATAGGTGACATGAACTTAGACTCGATCCATTGATAGAAAATGTCCTTTGATTATTTTTAGCGCAATGTCTTCTTATTCTGATATGTGATTGCGTTACATTCGCAATGTGATTGAAATATAACTTATGTGCAGCTGTATTTTTTACCTCTAGCTTTAAATAGCTACTTCATCAAATTGGTTAGTATGGTATTTGTGTGATGGCTACTTAAACTGTAGGTTTCAATAATATGTCGGAATCCCAAACCAATATATAAATACATAATGCCAGATGTACCTGATTAAAAGAAGTCAGTAATGTTTCATTAAAGGAGAATGACCATTTCCAGAGCAGCCATTGATGAAACATATACTGATGTGTAGCCCATGACTACAGTATATTATCCTGGTGTAAATTTTGTTATTGTGAGGCATGGGAGAACGAAGATAATAATATACGTGCTGAAAGATCAAGTCTTTGTACTGACTAGATGTTTCCCTCATACTAAGTTTTTTTTAAACGTGGTTTAGATTTTTTTAAATATTTTTTACTCATTAAGAACATGTTTATCGTTGAATAAAAATAGATTTGTATTAGTTAGTGGCTGCAAACCGGGTCAGATTTGGCCATTCTCATTTGCTATTACTAGCTAACTTTACAATTTTTTGCATATTATAGGTACTAACGTAGTAGGCACATTTTTTAACATTATCGCGGCGTTTACCTTTAGATTGTGATATTCAATCATAACTCAAAACAAAGATAGCTTATGCATTATAAATAAGATGTAAGTACTCATGATAATAATGAGTAAGTATGTAAGATACTTAAATTTCTCAAAAGCACTTCAAACTGGCAGAACTCATCATAATAATCATTACCATACAATCCACCCTTTCGATGGCAAATCTGACATTTTGGAGAAAATACACATGGGGATTCAAACCTGAACTCGTATTAGGGCAGAGTGGATGACACTCGTCAGTAAATCCCATATTAGACATTCATCAAAGGGATGCTATGCTATTGTGAAGTATGCCCTTATGTGATTTTGTAAGCGAGTTCCGCTTAAGACCTGTTAGGTTGAACCAGTAAAATCCATAGAAGGAAATACGTGTGAAATGTGTCTGGGTCAGTAGATATATAGGTACTTTGTAAACATTACAAATATATAGAGAGAATAGCACATCGCAAAATAATCCCAACTTTTGATATTAAAGGTACAATCATACCTACCAGGTGGGTATGATTGTATGGATCTGCATTTTATTTTCCTTTGGTCAAGCGAGCATTGTTTAATATTGGACCAATAAACCCCTACAAAATATTCAATAGTGCAATGCCTAATGCTTCAACTAACGGGGGCCCAGTTGCCCCCTTACAAATTTGGAAAGGTGCAACTGGTCCAAGGGCCTAACTCGTCGGTCAAATGGGAACAGCTCTTTCAAGCACAAAGGCAGTGAAATTATAGTCAGCCATTGCTACTCGTAAAAGCCTCTTGACCTATTTAATATCGATATTTAAGTACTGTAATCTCTAAAGTCTACCTGCCGAGATTTATTTGTTGAGTAGCTGCAGTAATGTAGGATGAATTTACATAGATATGTTTATAATAATTGAAAAACTTAAACTCGGGGAAATAAAATTAAATCTAAGGAAAGTATGAATATTAGTAGAGAAATGTTATTGTTGCTCACAGACTGCGTTCCGGACTCATGCCATTAAATAAATTTGGTTTTTTGATGAAGAAGACAGAATCCCCCAATTGTGATCGGTGTGGTGTGATTGAAGATGCCCAACATCTAGTAATGGAGTGTGTCCGGAACCAGGCCGACAGAGATGTATTATTTAAGTTACTTAATATTAATGTTTTAGATTTAGGAGCCATGCAATATATTCTCGCAAGCCCACACTCAGAAAGTTGCAAGCTACTATTTAACTTTGTTAGATTTAGTTTAAGGTTAAGAAAAAGTGTAAGCTGATTTGTTTGTTATCTGTATTAGGGTATGATGGGACTGACATGCTTTCTATAGAAATCAAAGTCCCTAAATAAAAATAGATTAAAAAAAAAAAAAAAAAAAAAAAAAGGAAAAGTAACCAAAAGCAATAAGCTAAGAATAAGCTTTGCCTCAACAAAATTTAAAAAACAAGATCTTTTAAAAACACGAATAAGAATTCAGGATTCAATAAAGGATTCAATTAAATTCATTATATCATATTTTATACACTTGCTCATATAGCGTTGGCACCAAATACTTATATTCCTTTTACCACCGCCTCGCCTATTCAATTTTCTTACACACCTTTCTTCGAAAAACAGAAAGAGCCACTAACATTCTTTATTTGAAACTAAAGAGACGGTTCGAAATATACATTACTTTGACGATATATTTTGCATAATGGTTCCTTTGAAGCCCGGCATTGGTTGGGCACTTTTATCTATTTTGGCTACCTATTTTACATATTATTACATAAGTGTGGCCCTATTCCTTCAAAACTACTGCACAATATGCCTATACCTACTAGGGATAAAGAATATGTAAAGAAAAAATGGTTTAGCAAATACCTACATAACTTTGACAGGTCCATATAATTATACCTTACTTACTTACTATTATTTTCTTACTTTTTATGTATTTTTACCTGACTGCCGAAGGAGGAGGGAAAAGATTAAAACAAGCCCCAATGTTAATGTTGCAAACAGAACGGCGTGGCGCACGCTTGTGAAGGCCCTCTGTACCACTGGGGTACCATAGGACAGCAACACCAACACCAATGTTAATGGAAAGTATCGCAGGCGGGGACCAACATGACCGCCACACAAGGTATTTAAGAAAAACCTATCTAAGAAACATTCAGCTAAATGGTGAACCCTCTGCTGGTCGCCGCCTGCGATACTTTCCATTAACATTGGGGCTTGTTTTCATCTTTTTAGCGTGCAGTCGGGTTTTTTGTTTGTTTATAATTATTTGTTTCACCATCATCATGTACGTTCAAAACGTTATGTATTTCATCTTTAAAACATTCATTTATCTATCAAGTCACTATCATCAGATTCAGTGAAGTAAAAAAACATCCTGCATATGAAGACAGCCTCTTGCCGTGACAGATTCGTCAAGTAAATAGTTTTGTGGAGAATACAAAGCAGACGAGCGATAGTACCATACGGAAGAAGATCTAATTTAAAGAAAGATATGTCCCCCTATATGATAAAATTATGTGGATACGTGTTATTAGACAAACCTGGTTTTACTTATAAGTAATACTAAACTGGTTCTAGCTAATATATATTTACCTACCACTAACATAGTCTGATACTAATAATATAAATATTTATAACGCTTCTGAAACAAATTGAAATCTGCCAAAATTGTTTTGTTGTTTAAAATTCGGCTCTATCTACTTATAATCTAAAGATTTATAGTTTGACATCGCTAAAATAAAAAAATAGTGCTTTCCGAATCATAAGTACACTCACGGGCAATGAAAAGGTTCCACTGAGAAAAACACCAAATTACTTCTGAATGGAAAAAGCTAGCTTAATGACGGCTTCTGCAACATTGAAGTACATTTAACAGAGCATCAACTAAAAACAAAAATATTTTATTCAATTTTTATATTTACTGTATGAAAAAAATGACGTTGTTTGGTGCGGCATTTTGTGAGTGGAACTTTTTCATTGCCCGTGAGTATTATCTGATAGAGTTAAAGAAATGGAGGTACATATGCCACACATCCATACTAATCTCTCTGGTGACACGGCGCGGGGGGATTTTCGTTTAGGTGATGAAATGAGGCACGTAAGGCGATGAAAGAGTCTTCTTACAGATATCCTACTATCGAAACTTATTTACCTTTTTATACTATCTGCATTTTCCCAATAAGGCTTTGAACATCTGATACATATTTACAACGAAAATACGCTATCTTTACAATGCATTTACAAAAAACTTCAAAAGTTTTAAAATGTAATTATTTTATTTAATAGAAGAATGCTTTTATATTTTTTTCAGTTTTTGACGATTTATATACATGATTTGTTTGATATTTTTTTTGTAGTAGGTAATACAGTTACAGTTTATCGTAAAAGAATACTTAGATGTCCGAACTGTCGATACATTTTAGTCATGTATGTCTAAATGATTATTTATTATACAAAGTGAAAAGCAAATGACTTATCTTTTCAATAAAGCTCTGTTAGTTAAATACTTATTTTATTAATATTGTTACTTAAACATTTTGTAATGAACATTTTTATCACAGTATGGGTAAGAAATTCCAGAATAAAATATTTACATAATAATGATTAAAAATAGTACATCAACAAAAATTGTACGCAGTTAAACAGTTATAATAATTTATAAATTACCTATAAATAAATCTAACTTTGCATTTACATAGTAATAATTAGGTAGGTACAATTTATTTAATTACATATGTACTGGTATCGTATTTTACAACATAATGCTGAATTATTATCCGGTAATCTTTTCAGGTAACTATAGGTTTCTTTTGTACAAATTGTTAAAATAATCTACTTACAATTATTTTATATTATATTATATTTATCTTAAAAAGAATCCTCGGTAATAGAAATTCGGCACAGCTGGTCCTGAAATACAAAAAAAAACGTGTTAAATTTCATTAACTACTGTGATCATTTTCATTAGTTGACTTTTATTTGGAGTATTATAAATTTTCGGTCATATTCATAAAAAAACCTTAAAGTAGGTTTACTGAGCTCAATAGTTACGGAACACATTAAGCCTATTTGAGGTTTCGTAAAAATCTCTATTCATAATAGTTCCGTAAACCTTCAATAACTATAGTGATGCTAATAGATTTCACAGACCAAACATTTTGACATTTACCCTATTAAGTTGCCGGTCCGACGAAACCATAAACAAAAATAGCGAAAACTTTCATTCATTTATCAATCTCTATTATCTATGTTAGCCACGGCGCGGCACTTAAAAAAGTTTACGTTGGCTTAAAGGCGCAGTTGGCCAAGCCAAAAGCCACAAAAAAAAAAAATTAAATTTTTTCGTTACCATGGCAACTTATTTTCAGCAAATATTAACTCACAACAAATGTCAAATCGTCAATAAAGCAGAACAGCTGTTGACCGGCCGCCATGTTTTTGTACTAGAGGAGGCTTACGGAAGGTGTATAGTAGGGTCCAGCCAACTTTAGCATATCAAGGTTTTACGAATCAGTTGGAGAGTTCTTTAGCGCTATTGATCGTTTATGAATAAAGTTTTTTTGACATTTGCTTATAGCAGGCCTATAGGTCTCCCGTAACTTTTTATGAATAAGACCGTTTCAATTTAGTCAGTTCGTAAAGTATGTAGTTAGGGAAATAAAAATACCTAGTGTTAGTTACTTTTGTTCCTTGACTGAAAATAAATTCGATTAACGTAACTTGGCTGATTTTAGTGTGTATACTGCTTTTGCCCGTAAACCCGAACCTTAATATGTCGTACAAGCGACAACATTTTTCATATTATCTTTAGTGAATGCAGTGGACACGTGTATTTACAAGTTAAGCTTTCATAATTTACACGAAATAAATTTCATCACACATCTATCAGCATAATTTTCTATTAACTATTTAAACATCAAACATTCATTCAAACATATAGCACTAGCAAACAGCGCGGGCATGCCAACAATACCACATTTTTTAAGCATGAGCACATTTTGTTTTCATCTAACTAATTCTCCGCCATGTTCTAAAATCAACACACAAGGGTTGGAGCACTACGGATTTCACGCTCGCCGACTCGGAAATGCACAAAGTTTCCTTTTGTGGGTAGTCGGTAAGTTGATTTGTGACAGAACCCTTCAGCTGCTTCCGGCGCGGCGCCGCGGCGGCGGCCGACGTCACTTCCGGTAGCCTGACGCGGCCGGGGACTGGGTGACAGGAGGGGCGGGGAGGGATGGGAAATCAAAATACACGAGCAATGAAAAAGTTCCAATGACATTGTGGAACGTCAATTGCAGGTGGAACTTTTTCTTTGAACGTGACAACGTGAGTGCATGGAAGTAATAATTACTTTTATTATTACTTCGAAATACTTATTACTTACTTCCATGCGTGAGTGTGTTTGGTGACGTGGGTGCTATTTATTTTTTGTCATAGTATGTCTTTTATGTAGTTTGTGCTTTATGTATAGGTAGGTATTGTTTAACCGTATCTTTGCTCGGTTTAGTTCCTTGACAAATGAAACAGATGCGCTGTTTTATTCGTTATCTGATTCACTCTATGTATTCATACGATGATATATCGACATTTAAATTACATTTCCTTTTATTGTATTAACATTATTATATTTTAAAGTTGCAATAGCTTCTATATTTCAGGGTTTCGTTGCAAATACTATATGTATACCTACCCTAACTACCTTTTTAACTTTAATTGAAGACACAAAATGGCCAAACCTATAAAAATTACTTGCATCCCTCAGAGTAACTAACAAAGCGCACAGTGGTCCGAGACACGCCCACAAAAACAAAGCATTTCCATTGCGAGCAGAAACATAATTGCGGAAGTAGTTACGAAACTAGAATACAGATACACCTACAATTATTAGCGCCTTCATCTTGCGCTTGCGCAAGGCGCGCCCTTCGCACTGACCGTGAGGGGCGCGGCCGACCCACGCACACACGAGGCAGCTACTACTAGGTACTACTAGGTACTACTACTGCATGCATCGCACACGCACGCTCTAGTTGCCAAGCATAGACAATGCCACGGAATGTGGGATAGATAATAATTACTGGAAGGTTACTTTATATCGAACGAACGAGAGCTATCGTGCAATCGGTCGAGTCGTGGCTCGCTCTCGGTAGCGCTCCGAAACTTAGTTTTTCGTCATATAGAGTAAACCCGATGTGCAGAATTGCAGACCAATTTACGATGAGATAAGTGCACGTGTTGTGAATTTTCTGCGTTTTTGAACACTGTGTATAACAAATGCGAGGAAATAATAAAGTAATAAAAATATGAATGACGAAAAAATGATAATTTCTTCGTATCAACACCTAAACAATTCCCTCACCTTCATTACAATTTACAAGGTAAATATCATGAGGTGCTCGGTTAAGGCGGCTTTAACTTAAACATCTTCATTCATCGCTTTCTAAATAAAAGAAAACGATATTACCCGGACAGAAAAAGAGTAAATTTTATGAATAATTTTCAGACCTGGTTATTTTTTCAAAATATCTCATTTACATCCTGTCTAGTTGATTCCGCTGTTAGTGCTGCTGTGAACACGTCTTAGTTTTTGAATAGCAACTGTTACATACGGAATGAACATTCAAGTCATACGAATACGAAGCTGAATTAAACTCTGTAGAATCTGGTTTCACGTTTAATATTGAAATATCTTTCGGAAATTAAGACAATAGAAAATAAAATATATGTTGAAATTTTACTTAATCAATTAATGTAATTCAATCTATAAAGCTGCCCGAGGGCTCTGACAAGGCTTAACGACTGCTGCCGAAGTAGCAACCTGGATGCACGGCTTCACGTGCCGTCCGAAACACGGAAGCGTCCAGAAAAGAACCACTTGAAATCAGTCACCCATCCAATGGCTGACCATGCCAGTTGTTGCTTAACCTCATTGAAAAGTTACGATCACTGAAGCCAGCTCGACTACTTATCTTGTGTTACTGTTATAATTATCTTCTTAAGTACGTTCCAGTGGTTAATCCAATTGTAATCCGAAATACAATTTAAATTTAACAACATAAGTTACTCGTATAGCGCTTTGTTCAAACTTAGTTTGTCCTAACCAGACCTAACGATATATTTTACAAGATAGTAAGTAAGTACTTAGAATTATAGCAAAACTCTTTGTACGAAATATGTTGTGATTTATCGTGACAAGTGGCTCTGGCGTACACTCTAACAACATTTTACTCAGAAACTGTCACATAAGTCGAGGACAACAAAACATGTAACGTAGCAAAGGTACAGCCATGTTTAATAACAAAAAGAAAACGTGGGCAAGTCTGTTAGCTTGTCACAAGAAAAAGCTTATGAAACCGTCTCCAGCGAAAACTATTTTCAGGAATATTCCGGTTAAGAAACGGTTTTATAATGACTCTAAGGAAATTTCCTGATACACTTGGTTATATTGATGTTTAAATCTTTTAATATTTGTAAAATCTGTATCAGATGTAGGTACAATTAACTGATGTTATTTATTTCGACTGTTGTACTGAGACTGTTACTGTCTTTCTCAGGGTCTAGCCCATCTGTATACCAAATTTCATTCTAATCCGTTCTGTAGTTTTGGCGTGAAAGAGTAACAGACAGACAGTCAGACACAGTTACTTTCGCATTTATAATATTAGTTAGGATGTAGCTAGGTAATTTGGCAATTCCCATAATTTGTGTAACTATAGCAAGCAGTAAAATTTGACCTGTATTTTAATTGTGAAGCATAAAAAGCCACACTCATAATTATCTAAAAATTTAATGTAGAGTTGATAGGTATCTTGTGGTATCTCAATTATATATTTCGTGTTCCCATAAGGTTATCGCGAAATAATTAGTGTCAAATTTGTCATTTTGAATCCAAAAATCGTTGCTGTCGAAAGTTCGCTATCGGGGGTCAGAATAAGGCTTTGCAGGACCACGTCTCACTCCCACTGGCTGTCATAACAAGTGTAGGTGGCTGTTTCCTTCGTTTCATTTATGTTATTAAATACGTTTCATTTTTGCTAGTATTAAACTGCTTTCGTGTTCGAAAAACACTGAGTAAATATAGTACCTACACCACCAGTCAGCTGTCTGTCTAATGAAGGAACGTTGGTATTTTTGTAAATAATTATTCCAGATTGATTAAAAATATTTGATGACCGACTAAGATCCTTTATTTTTAACTGATAGTGTAACTGACATTACTACAAGTACCTGACGATGACGATGAGACAACATCAGTAATTTTGTCTAGCCTATCTCTTCGCCAATTATCGAGATGTAAATTATTTTTATTTTACACGTATGTAAACTTTCCAGCAAAAGTGACAAGCAAACAACCCCCACACATACGAGTATAATTACAGATTGAAATAATAAACACACGTGCCTTCGCCCTTGTTTTTAAAGTGTGCAAACATATAAATATGCATTAAAAAGCCGAAAGCAAAATGGCCGCCGCTGTGCCCACTTGTACAATTAATTTCATAAGTGGGGAGATTCGAACTCTTTTATTAAATCACAAAGTGTTCGGTCTAGTGAATATTGTAGGCGAGCTCGTGATATGTCAATTTCATAATTAAAATGCGTTTGACCGTAGTCCACCGCCCTGGATTAATGGAAAAGATTAAACTTGGATTCATATTTCGCAGATGTGACATTGCTTTGAGGTTCTGTTGGTTCTTCTATCTACAAACAAAAAGTTGAAGCGATTGGGGTTGAGTGACTAAAACCAGATTATTGTTACGGTAAAAGCCTATATCTGTCCGTTGACGATTATTCAATTATGAATTATGATGATAGTACCTGTACACCTACGGCTATAATGTAATTGGGAGCGGACTATTAGGTATGGACAGGTAATCCTTCAGTGGATAAGCAATTAATTATAACGTATTCAGTAGTCATTAATTACATACTACAGAATGGCTAATTTATCAAGAGAAAATTCCTGAAGAGTCGCATCGACGAGTTATTTTTTTGTTTGATAGTCTGTGAGCGTCCAAATTGAATGTTTGCGAGTTTAGCCGCCAACGTTGAACCCAAAATTTAATGAAGTCATCCAGATATTTCACAAAATATAATTCGTAAGGGCCAACAGAGCTACATGAATTATTAAATTTTCATCACCTAGTGGTTTTATATTTCACAGCTAATTCATATATTATTATCTGATAATTCCTTTAAGTATATTGAATAGGAATGTTTACTAAAATAAACTAATAATATCTATGAGGCAGTTATCTTATTTAATTTTATATAATAATAGGTATTTTTTCTACTTAAGTACATACCTAAGTAGACACTGCGTTATCATAGAACTGCAAATATGTAGATTCGTGCTCAGAGAAATGTTACTTACGAATACACAATAAGTAGGTACCCATAACATACCAGGAAACGTTTACATAAATACTAAACTTTTTATTTGATAAACTTTGTAGTGTTAATCTATAATGAACCCTAATTGTATGAAAGTACTGTTTTATTTAGTGTTTCTGAGATTCCGGTACTGTCGAACGAAGGCCAGACCCCCGAACAATGATCAATCGATAAAGAAACTGCTGATACTGTATAATGTATTGTTATAGGCAAAGGTACTATCTGGGCGGAATTTGCAACGTTCTGTGTATAGTAAGGTAGGGGTGTATAGTAAGACAGTCACCGGGGGAAGACCATTTATGTGTAAAAACTAGTTATAAGCAGCTTCATTCACTTTATTCTATATAACTATAATATATTCTTAGTTTGTCACACTGGTAAAGTGGTCCACTGGTGGTGGTTAACACTTTACCAGCGTTACAAATAAGAGAATGAAGCTGCTTATAACTAATTTTTACACATTGATAGTCTTCCCCCAGTGACTGTCTTACCCCCTTATCTAGTCTAGACTATATAGATAAGTAATACCTATTGTATTGGTAGATTAGTTTACTTTATAATATAAAAATGTGATTACCAATGTTTCGTCCAAAGCAGAAAACAGTTAAAGACTTATCATACCACCCTGACCTCATCAATCATCTTCAACCCGCATGGAGGGTTACTCTATACTGACGAAAAACGAACGACGGAAGCTGACGTGATGTCAATGTCGCAGGCATCTGGTTTAATCTCTTGTTTGATTGAACCGCTAGCCCGTTCATTGGATGGCGCTATTCAGTTGTATGACTAAAGGACAACTCGTCAAGTCGTTGATTGTAACGTTCGACGTCTTGACTGAACCAATGAACGGGCTAGTGGTTCAATCAAACAGGAGATTAAACCAGATGCCTGCGACATCAACACTTTTTATACAGGGAGATGGAGTAGAGCCTCAGAAACTTAGTTTTTCATAATATAGAGTGAGTCCCCAGGACCGTGTCTGTTGACTGTCTTAATATCTCTGACCAAGATATTTACACTATTTTCAATACGTGCTTATAAATTAGAAACCCTGCGATTATAATTACCATTGAAGATTATATTTACCCAGTTAGAAACTAAGTATAGCAAAATCATTCCCAGCTTATTCATTAATTATGTGTTAGGTATACATACCTACAGTGCTCCAAAATTGATAATGCGCATAGAAATCTTTGACAGATCGGTTGTTTTCGATTATGTGACACATGATACTGACTCCTATTTCTTTCGGACAAGGTGCAAAATGCAAGTGTTTTTTAAGGCTCTTACGATTTCATGATTTGGGTGTGAATATCTGCATGTGCATTATTAATTTTGGACAAGTGTACTTATACTTACTTTAGTTCATAACAAACTCTGTACACTTTGAATTAAATGTGCTGACATGCAGAATAATGGTGCAAATTCTAACTACATACTTAATTTATGTTAGGAAAATAATAAAACAGTAAGAAATTCTTATTTTTTATTCACTATACCAGACAGTAATAAATTATGTACACATAGCCTATTTACAAAACATTCATAACAAGGATCAAAATTTGAGTCCATTCACATATTTTAATTTCCCTGTAGTATGTAGGTTATAGATAAGTACATCTTTATTGCCTTGTTTCATTCTAAATTTAAAACGAAATAACGTTATTTTGTCTACATCGACGAAAAAGCGTTACTTGCGTTGAAAGCTTACAATAAGGAAGTAATTACAATGTTATTAAAACCACCTGTAACCAGAAATCGAAAAGAAAAACACCATGCAACAACTACACTCATGCAATTTATTCGCAATCACTATAGTAGGTACTATAATATTTACAAATACCAATTCCTATCTGACAGGCGCGAGCTAAGCTCATGATAACCCAGTCAAATAAAAAAGGCAAAAGGAGATTACGCGTCTAAATTAGGAAGGAGCACAATTAGTTCTAACTACAGGGTGACTAGGGTTCTCATCGGCCGAAGGGTTTACCTTGCGAGCCGGGGGGCACGAAGCCGTATCCTGAGGCTCCGGGCACCACTCCGCTGGTCTGACCGGGGTCACCGGCCGGGGAGGGGGGGAACACCACTGGCCCTGGAAGGTAAGAGAAGTTACGTTAGATATGGATAGGATGGTGATATGGATAGGATGGTGATCAAAACTATCAAAAGTTAGGGCGTATATTTTTTTCGTCTCTCCAAACTAGTGTTGCCACGAATAGTGAATTGGCCGAATACCGAATACCGAATATTCGGCGACGCTGCCGGCCGAAGCGCCGAATATTCGGCCGCCGAATATTCGGCGCTACAACCTGTTTTTTTTTTCTGGAACTGCTTTGTAGTCGCTACAGATTATATGCAGAAATGCTAATTATTAGGAGGCAGAATGCTGTGGCAAACGAGTTGAATTTTTATTTGATAATAGTTCGCCTAGATCGGATGGCCGATCCTTACAAGTGGTGGTCAGCAAACAAAAAACAATACCCGAACCTTTTGAAATTTGCAAAAACTTATCTTTCTTCACCTGGAAGTAGCGTTTCTAGTGAGAGGTTATTTTCTGAGGATGGTTACAGTGAAAAGCGCAATCGTGGGCTACGAAAAAATGCTGAAATGCTCGTTTTTATCCAGCACAACTTACTACTGATTAATTAAGTACTAAAATGTTGTGAATGGAAATAAATACACAATTTTGATTAAAATAACAAGTAATTTTTTACATGATTTACTATTCGGTATTCGGCCCGAATAGTACGCACTATTCGGCCGAATACCGAATACTGAAAAAACTGCCCGAATAGGCCGAATACCGAATAGTCGCCGAATATTCGTGGCATCTCTACTCCAAACCAGTTGGAATTGAAGAACTGTGGCCGAATTTTTACGGTGGTTTTGGTGGTAAAACAACAAGATGCCAAGTGCGTTTTATGTAATTTATAATGACTGTACGGGTCTCATGAGGATCTGTCCATAGTTAGAGGAGGTTATTCAATAACTTTCTTGTTACATAAACGGATGCTGTCCACGATGTTTGTATAGTAACCGGAATATAACCGAATACCTGACATAATTCTGGAGAAATGTACATTCTGTATTAAGAGTGACGGTGTAGTGTACTTAATATGTGCTTACGTCTAGTATCATCTATTTAATCAATATATAGGTACCTAATCAATATTTAATAATATAATAATCTCTTCAATTCAAAAAGTGAGTATCCTTAAAGTTATTTTTTATCAAACAATTACTATATAACTAAGGCACCCATTCATTAATTCCAGAAAGCCAAATTGCATGGTTAAATAAATTAAAATAATACATATAACTGGGGGCACGCTCCATCTAATCAATATAATTTCTTGACCACTAACCGCTCAACCGACCACGACTAGAAATATTATGAAGTATTTACATAGTGTATAATTATTGGAACCAAAGTCCTAAGTAGGTTTCTAGGTCTCAAAATGAGACGTTATGGTAGCATAGATCTGATAATAAGCGCTTCAATACGGACTAAAATTACTAAACGCATTTCAAGGATTTCACCCGAGGGCACCATGTTACTAAATAGCATGTTATCTTGCTACTAATTGGAACGCCAAAAATGTATCAATACAAGCATCTTTGACTGCATACTCCATATTCCTAGTCAAACATCGAAGTAGAATTCGGAACTTATGCTATATATGTTTAAGCATCATGCATAAAGGTATGTATGTGTAAGCTCAAATACTATAATGTACCTATTAGTACTTAATATACTGAAATTTTGCAAAGCCTGATTGTCTTCATTAGCATGTTGACAAATTATAGCTCATAAATAACGAACATAAAATTTTATATAACTGTTTAGCCCCGAAACGACGACAGCTAATAATAGTAAATCAACACAAATTATGTAGTTTTCGAGTCAACATATAGAATTTCAAAAGTACTTGACTTGTAATCATAATTACTTATTATAATTTGTTCTTGTAATATTTTTCTTAGTAAGTATATTGTAGTACAACGCTACATAATACGCTCTAATTACTAGGGGTCAAGGAACATAATACTCTCTACCGAGAGGGGTGCATATCTACTGTATATAAACATGTTGAACACAACAATGACATTGAGCGCTATCGTGAAACAGAGCGAAAAGTTTACAGCTTATATACGCCTAGCTAAGTGATTTGATTACGATATCAATAGCTACATGCATCCATTTATAGCATATATAAACTATGAAATTATTGTTCATTTCTTTTTTTTTGCTTGAGCACTGTAAACACATCACGCCATGTACCTATGACGTATGTTCCATTTAGGGCATGCAATACCGGAACAATTTTCAATACCGGTATTGAGTTCCGGTATTACAACTCAATACCGGGATCCCGGTATTAATACCGGTATTAGACTTCCTTGTAATAAATGGCATATACTGTGTTTAAAGGTCGTATACATCAAAATAAAACAAGAAAATGCAATCATATTTTGTATTTTGTTGTAGATTTTTACGAGAAATCAGTTTTAGAGTTTAAATTTTAGAATAAACTATTTTTTTACATCCGGTGCCGGTTTACGCATGGTCAACAGTAGATTTCTAGCAGCCGAAAACTGCATTAAACGGTTGGGAACAAGTGCGCTTTCACAGTATATACACACACAAGGCTAACTAAATCTTAATCGCTTTATTTATAGCCTAAAAAAGTCCGATTCCGGTATTACTTCAATACCGGTATTAACTTTCAATACCGGTATTGAAAAAAGCGGGAATTTTGTACGGGATCCCGGTATTACGAATACCGGTATTGCGGTATTGCATGCCCTAGTTCCATTACTTCCATTTTAATTTTATGATTAGTTCTAAATGATATTCATTTATTTTGTTAGGTTAGGTTAGACAATTGCAGCATAATGTTAACGCCGTGGCATCAGTCATGCCGTTCCGCAGGAAATTAATTATTACAAACGAATAAATAAAGACATATTTATAAGAAGCCGTGCTCATTAAGACAGAATCTGATTATGATTAATTCATAAAACGCAAATCATAATTAAGTTGTAAGTATCTAACGGAGCATTTGAATAATTTATTAACTTTAATTTCCGAATATTGCTTTAATAATTAACATTGTTCGGCAGTTCAATTAAAACGGTTTGGACGAAAGAAATAAGTCAATTTCGCATGTTTGTATTTGCCAGCTCATAATGAATTCGTATTGTATTTTAGGGACGTCAGGCCGCGCCGTCGTCATGTCCTCGACAGTTTTTGCTCCGTCGAGCGTGCGCTTGTCATTACCGCCTCGACCCTTCTAATGCCCTGGTACAAGCTGCCGATATCCACCTCTATAGGTATTTCTACAGATATTGTTTAGTAGATAAATAAATCGCCCATTTCAATAAACCCAAAGATAATTCAGACCATAATTTGAGTGAAACATTTCATTCTATGCATGATATCATAAAATCAAATCAAAGTAAGTGGTCGAACGAAAGGGTGGTACGGGAGCGGCAGAGATCGTTAGCTGGGGGCACGGCCCTCTGGAAAATTAAACATAATTAAACCTATCAAACTCCTTTCCTACGTTTACAGAAAACGGAGCGACCGAGGTCATTTGCATTTTGTTACGTAAGCGGTAGCTCTCGATCGGAGATTTATATTTACTTACTCGGATCAACACCGGCTCGGACGTGCACATAATAAAATATGGAAATATTAATATCATAAAATAATTCTAGCGTAACTGATGCCCTACAAACGTTGTTACTTAATGCGACCTCCCAAATGGGACGAAACTATCACGTAGGCCATTCAATCCACGCGTGTGGATAAAAGGGCGGCATAGTGTGGGCCTCTTGACCGCTGACTATTACACCTCATAATAAAAACGTTCACATGACCTGTCATGTGAGACTGCCAATTATAGCAAATGCATTTGGCTTTTATGTGCTTTCTACATAGTCGGCTATTAGGCTCAGCCCTAAGGGACCATTCATGTCACTTCCCAATTCGCTACCACACATTATTGCTTCATAAAAACAATCGTGTTGTTTGACAGTTTACCTACGCAAGTAAGGGCCGATTTTCATCATAAAGTAACATTTAAATGCGTCAAGATAGAAATAGATAACAGTCGGTAGCAACATACCGCACCTAGTTAACTACCAGTCACGGTCAATCCATTTTATTTGAGTGAGGAAATTTACTGTGTTTGTACCTACACGCAAACTCCTTATTTAGGACGTTTTTTAACACAAACTAGAATAGAAAATAAACTGATCAAGCTATTTCTACCTCCATAAGTTGAATTATTGTTAGTTTCTCTCATACAAACAAAGATTTTAATGTCAGATCCATAAAGATGAGTGATTAATCTATGGCGGCTCGCTCAGTCAAACACTCTCGTAACCCGCTGAGTTCTGATAACCATCGGGCGATTGTTTTTAACAACCTTCAGGTAATGCTGAAATGTGACCTATCCTTCATGATAACATTACATTATAAGGAATTTCTGACTGGCATTAAGGTTGAATTTAAATGCCAGAAAATTTGTTTGTTTTAGATTGTCCGGATAAAAATGCGTTTGGGATTTAAATTTTATTGTTCTTTTGTTTCTCGCGTGCACTTTTACTAAGTGACAACTAAGTAACTTTCGTGGTAGCAAATATTTTATTTTATTGCATCACTACACTTTATTTTGAACTGCATCAGTTCTGTCAACTATTAATCATGCATTAACAGATAGGTATAACTCAATAAAATTGTGAATTAAAAAAACCTGTAAAAACTAAATCGAACCCACTTAAGTTGCACATCCGCTCATTGTCCCTTAAATTACAGCTGGAGGAGCTTAGCCCCAAGATTACAGCTTCTTCCCAAGTCAAAAGATATCCCTAAGCAAGTGTTCGCATAAAACCTACACAGAACTTAAACGTGTTTAAGTACCTACCTAAATTACCGGTGTTAGCCCTGTGGTCCCTGGAGTATTTAATCAAACCCATTCACGTTGCCTATCCGCATATTTTCCCTGGACATCCCTAAGCAAGCGTCCGCAAAAAGCCTACAGAACTTAAACGTGTTTACCTAAATTACCTGTGTTAGCCCTGGGGTCCCGGGCGCCGGCCGCCGACAGCGTGTTGAAGCTGGGCGCGGCGCCGAAGCTCGTGGCCAGGAAGCTGTTGGAGAAGTCGAGCCCGTAGTGCTCGTACTGGGCTGCCACCAGCGCCGCGCAGCAGCACACCACCAGGGCCTGGGGACAGGAGACGCCAGGGGTATAACCAGTGGTAACATGTAATAACTTGGACATTGGACAAGCATAAATCAGAGCCTGGGGACAGGAGACACGAGGGTTATAAGTGTTATAACCAGTGTTTGGGTATCATTTAATAACTTGGACAAGCATATACGAAGGCCTGAGGAATGGAGACACGAGGGTTATATCTAGTGATTATAGGTAACATGTATTAACTTGGACAAGCATACGCATAGCCTGTAAATAGTCACACAACAAAAACTTTGAACACCCAAGAACAAATGACCATCGCCACTGCAATCAGAGTGACTATAATATAATTATAACAACTGCGAAAACGGTCGTGAATAATGTATGGTAACTGTGACTTTTTGCTATAGAGGTAAATACTTATGTTTGACTTTTTTCATTCTTGACTACACATCAATACATTTATTAATTATATTAGGTATTTAGTTATACATAGGTAAATTTCTACATCCAGGAGCAAAAAGTTATGGTGCCGAAATAATGAAGCTCTACATGACGGCGACCTTGCAATATTTTTAGTCCAAATCCGTTAGATAAGATCATAATTTGGCAATACATATCTACTTATCATCATGTAACACGATTGACTCGGAATGTATCGAATAGAAGCCTCCCAGTGGGGGTCTTTGAGGCCTTTCTGCTATATGTTAGTCGGACACAATAAATAACAACTCGCTTTCATTAATAACATTATATTAGTAGACTACTATTGCTATTATGAGATCAGATTAATGAGACCATGAAGATATAAATTCGCGAACACAAGACTGTTGATTGATATTTGCAAATATTGATTGGTATTGCATTGTTGTGTGTATGTGTCTACATTTACTTGCTTGTGTAATAGATTGTGTAACTATTTACACATTTTGTTAAAATGGAAACAACTAGTCCATTCGTACCTTACCTGCATAGAATGTCAATGAAAGTAGTAAGTAAATGAGATTTTATTAATCGCATCATTTAAAAAAAAAATACATATCGCAATGCATGACGATATAACAGAAGCTCTATAAAGCTGGACTCAGAGTCAGAAATCATGGAATATTATCTAGGACAAAGAAACTCAACCAATCTCAGATAACATTAACACTCCTCAGAGAGTCAGTTTTCTCTGCACCAGACTGTACCTGACTCAATACCGAGCGTGTTTCTCAGTCCCCACGTGCAATAACTAAAGATACGGTAGCATAATCGATAGGTATATTTTACAATTGACAACAAATTGGAACATTGTAGGAAGCTATACACACACGGCCTAACGCAACGTTCCAAACATTACACAACGCTTAACTAACTCACTATCTATGTATATCTGTGTGGTTATCTTAAATCTCTTTATATGAGCAAGTTTAGTGTAGCCAAAGGCATCGCAACGTAAAAATAGTGTAAGGGTGGGTATTTTTTTCGTTATTAATTTTACAATCAAAAATATTTTAAATTATCTACTACTTACTAGATTAATTACAAATTTTATGGTAAGCAAACTTTTCGATTACGAAATGTATATATAAGTAGTAATGTAATGTAACCAACACATAACAAAGAGATCGGGAACTACATAGATGACCCTACTATGCAAATTTGTTGCAAAAAGACCTACAAACTCTTGAATGTTAAAGCACAACGGCAAAATCTTAAACATAAACAAAAGACATATTATGTTTAATGTTTCTGTACTTTGTTGTAAGTAATTGCTAAACATTAAAACATACCTAGTTGCAAGCCTCTAGTTCAGTGTTTTTCAACCTTTTTCATGACGCGACCCCCCTGGAATAAAAAAATATTTCGCGACCCCCTTGACCCTTTCGGTCTTTTATCATGTATGTATGTGTATGTTACACTGTTACAGTATTGCCAATATTCATTCCATATTCCATACGACATATTTATGGTCTCCATGATTAGGATTCGAAGTAGTACGCATACTTATCGGATTTAAAAACACATTATTTTACAATTACACACATCTGATACGTGTGGCTATGAGACGTGTGGTTGTAGGTACAACTAATGCCATTGCGACCCGGAATTTCTTTTTCGAAATTAGCTTTTTCTTTCTGACTCTTTGAGCATTTAAATATCCTGAATAAAAGTTTTCAAGGGTGAAATGAAAATAAAAAGACAAAATACCTGGCTTTACAAAAAAAAAATACTTGTGGTCGTCGTCTTTGATCCAGGCAGGAAGGCCACCCACGCTACATTTGCCTATTCGTGGTCTATACTCGAGAACTCGTTTACCCCAATAGTTATCGGTTCTTCGGCAGATATGACCAGCACCCTACCACTTCAGCTTGCATATTTTGACAGCTATGCATAGCTCTCTCCATAGCACGCTGAGCGACTTTAAATCGGTGGACCTGTCCTACCGTCAGTGCCCACGTCTCTGCACCATACGTCATCACTGGCAGGACGCACTGGTTGAAACCTTTAGTCTTCAGGCTCTGAGGGGTGGCCAAGGAGAATATGTGCTGACGAAGTTTTCCGAATGCAGCCCAACCCATTTGGATGCGCCTTGCAGCCCCCTTGTCGAAGTTTCTTCTGCCTAGCCGAATAATCTGCCCGAGGTAGACATATTCTTGCACAACTTCGATTGTTGCCTCACCAACGGCGACCGGCTCTGGTTTGATGTAAGAATTGTTCATGACTTTCGTCTTGTCCAAGTTCATACCGAGGCCTACACGTCGGGAAGCAGCATTTAGGGGACTTAGCAGCCAGCTGAGTTCCTGCAGAGATTCTGTCATAATAACGATGTCTTCCGCGAAGCAGAGAGGTGTGACATGTACTCGCCATTTATACATATGCCATTTCTAGCGGCAACGCACAGACACCTCAACTCCTCGAAATAGCGCCAGTCGATTTGAAATCTCTACAACGCTTCCAAAATTGCCCATGCCTCGATGAAGTTGTAGGCCTTTTCATAGTCCACAAAGTCTAGACACAGATGCTGATTATACTCTTCTGTCTTCTGTGTACTCTGCCTTACTGTGTGGATGTGGTCTATTGTACTAAAACAGATCCACGATGAGATAATTTAAATAATAAAAAACAAGCTCAGCCTTCGCATTTAAGAAAATTTTTAGTAAAAGAATTTTTAAAGTAAGAGTCTTTCTTAATAAATTAATAGTAATTGTGTTTATTGATTTTTTTACTAAAGCTCCCAGTTTTTTCGCCCTTTGGCGACCCCCCTACAGAAGCTTCGCGACCCCCCAGGGGGTCGCGACCCACAGGTTGAAAAACACTGCTCTAGTTAAACTGTTAAAATGGCCAAGTCCTTGAAAGAGTAATGACTACATTAAATGGTACATTTATGTCCCGGTCTTAACGGGGAGCATTCCGGGGAGCAATTCCTAATACATCGAAGCATAAAGAGTAAAAAAGTATAAAGTTTAAATAGTAAGTTGCTCTGAAGTTAGTAAGTTTCGACTAGGTAAGATGCTATATTACTGGAAGTTTTTTATTGCTCGTGATTGTATTTATCACTAAAGTTTTATGGTGCCGATAGACATTTTTTCTTGGATTCCTGAATATAATAAAAAAAAAACGAGAAGCGATTCTGAAGAGTAATAAAATAAGTGTGTAGGTGAGATGAAGATGTAGGTGTGAGTATAATACTGTAGTGTATATTGTATGATTCCTGAAACGACTGAAATCAAGACTTTTGCATCCGAATTCAAAAGTAAACAAGACATAGGAAGGGCAGAGCTCGTTACATAAGAACGAGATATCGACTCACATGTAAGCTATGCGACTGGTTTGTACCAAACAAGTGGTTGAACTTGCCTCCATGACCTCACATGAGGTCTTACCTCAAATGTGCATGTGTGTGTGTGTGTGTGTGTGTGTGTGTGAGTGCAGGTTGAAGGGCTGTGCACAAATTACATGCTAATGTGAGTGTGTTTAGCGTAGATTTATGATAAGAGGAAATTGATGCTAATTTGACAGCCCTGATACAAATGTTTGGATGTAATTGACTGTGTAGGCCGTAGGCGCTTGATAGGCTATTGCTTGGTAGGCACGGCCGAAAAGAAGAAGATTGGAAGGACCAGGGGTCACGCCGGGTGCCGCTGAGCTAGTTAACATGACATCTGGTTCTTCTTGTCCAAGTTAAATCGCGCGGGTAGTATAATGTGTGTAGTGTAATGTATAATTATCTAATTTTAACAATTTTCTATTAATGCAGCTGTGAAGATACTTTATCTTTGATCACAAGGGGGGTATCGCGTCACATGAATTGTCAAGGATTTAAAACTAATAAGATTTGTAAAAAGATATACTTACCTATCTTATGCTGCTTGTAGCGACCATATCAGCTGGGCAGACAATGACTGACTCATTTCGTATTGAAATTGGTCAATACAATGTGAAGGATGTAGAAAGGACCTTTAAGTAAGATATCCTTTTCCGTATCCGTATCGAGATTAATTCAACTACAATATATTGGTCATTGCTTATTCACGAATACCGTGTCCTAACAAGACGCCATGGAAACTACACGAAGATACAGGAGCCACCAATAAATCTTCAAACTGAGCAATAAGTTAATTTAATTAAAATAAGGTACAGCAGCGCATAATGTTATTCTAGATCGGAGCCGCTTGGTCCACAGCTAGTCTACACTGTATTTGTTTTACACACACCACTACACTCCTATCAGATACGCTAACGGCTAGTTTTGAATTCTAAATTCAAATGTTATGACTGCTGCACAACTATTTTCACTCCACAAAGGTTCGTTGCAACCATTTAACAAGTAGGTTGGGCTACAAATTGCTCTTAAGTTCTAATTGACACGGAAATTTATCAAAATACCGATATCTAACTTAGGAAATCCTTGTGCTTGTGGAAAAGTGGAGATATCAGCTGGTCAATTTCAATGTCACTCGTCTGTCACAACTCATTTCCATATTGATTTACTAGTTGCATTTGAAAACTAACCTCTGTCGCCTTAAAATAGAATAAACAGATATTCTAATAGTTAAAATATTTAAATCTCAATGTAAACATGAGGTTTTCTTAAATGTGTGACAAGGTGATAAGCCTACACTCTTTAAATCAATGTAACAACGCTTCCAAAGGACCAGCGTATATCTAGATCTAGCCAGGCTCTAGACTTAAACATTCCACAACCGGTTCTTCCTTCTCTTACAAAATAGAACTTTGTGCACTCAGTCTGTACCTAGAATACCTAGCTTCAAGGTATAGGTACAGAACGTGGTGTGATAAATTACTACTCGTTTGAATTGCTTAATTTCAAATCAATAACTATTTCTCACACGATTGGATTGGCAGATAAAATCTATGAGCCACATAAATTTGAGGAAATTAAATCAATGCGAATTTTAATTAGCTTAAAATACTGTGTTTAATAAAGACTATGGAAATTTATTACATAAATTGTTAAATACCAACTAAATCACAAGGGATAGTCTGCACGGTTAATTACCGAATCTGAGTTTTAGCAGATGTTTATGTCTGTGACTGGTCCGAAGTCATTTCGACTCTTTGTCAAGATTTATCGCAATGCCATCACGGTAGGTACTATAGTTAGCTAAAGCCCGGCCTGGGGTTTGTCACACGCTCATATCAAGTGACATCAGTATTAATTTGTTTCGCTACGTTGGCATTAAGAACGCATTAGCGCTCGCCTCGTAGTCTTGCGTACGCACCGTATAATTCGTAAAACAGACGAATCACGCGCATTCGTATGTTAAATACACATTTGCGCGTGTTTCAATGACACCGCTAATTTATCTTTTGTTTGTTTGAGCCTTTGTTGCATTTTAATTATGTACTTGGAACTAAAATGGCGTTTATGTGTAACTTTCGAATGCGTATCCTGAGTGCATCCTGAGTGGACATGTCTAGAACTAGGTCAGTGTCCGATTAGGCAATTAAAAAGGGGTCGAAATGGCATTGACAGAAGTGCATCTGCATGCCTAGGCATAGACAATCGTGTGTAAAATGTGTAATCGAGATGCGTGCGGCGCGGTTGACAACCAACTCAGGTGTCAACTTACGAACGCACTATCGTGGTGTTGAGAAATACTTTACGCAATATTTGGGCAAGGGACATTGTAGCTAGTTTGTATACCGTGCAGTAGTTGATATGACTAGCTTTATGGCGTGGGACAATTATGTGGGTAGTTGTCATCGACGCTGAAAGTCGTTATTTATTCAAACTCAACCGCCCTGTTTCTTTTATTATTTCTATAAACATATTCTATACGTATATTAGATAATTATGTTCTTCTTCACTTACTACTACTTTAGACATTTTATTATAATTTATAGTAATATATTTGAAGATAATTAAAATTTACTATGAACAGTCAAACTAAAATAATACATAAGTAGGTATCTATGGTATGTGTGGACGAACCTAAAACTAGCTCTAGAATAAAGACGGAATTAGTAAAAGCCATCCGAGACCCAAATCACCGATACATCAAGGAGACAAGACACAACTACACGACGTCGATCCGAGACAGTGAAATGTGAGATCTAGATTAAACGTCAATAAATAGAAGCTAGACTTTCGAAATAGGAGCCCTATTCTGGAATTTAAACCCGCCACCTCAAATTGTTTTTGATACTTTCACGTAAAGGTTGTTTGGTAAAATTTTACTAAGGCAATAAATCCTTTCTTACAAATATAGAGTAAGTACTAAGTACCTACAAGAAAAAAATATAAGTTATGAAATTTAAAATCTATTCACGTAATAACAATTAACTACTATGAATTATTGCATCTTAGTATCTAGTATGACTGAGAAGAGAATATTGTCATAGGTTTATCGGATTGTTAATTTTAGACTTAGAAATGCGTTGTCTAGATTTCATACAAAGGGTCCAATCGGAAGAAGTTTTTTAAGTTCTACACTAATAAAAATCTAGAACTTTGCATTCTTAGTGGTCGAGCTATTTCAAATCATTTAAACTACAGCCAAAAGTCGTCTGAATAAGTGGCAAATATAGATGCAACGAAAAGGCTGTCGAGTTGTTGATGAATTTATCGATGCAAGTAAAATTAGGCTATCAAGTCAATGATCAGCCAGCGGTGTCTTGAACCATAGTTACTTTATATTAGTGAATTTGCATTCAGTATAGTTAGGTTTTAAACGCAGAATTTGAGTACCCATGCATTATATCACCTTATATTTAACTTAACTGTCAGTTTCACACCTAGTTAAGCATAACTTGAGTATGGAATGCAGCGGTGTGATTGGCTGAATTGCCATTGAGAAGCAGTTAATGATAATGACTTATTTCCAGACTTTCATTTAGTAAATCTACGTAAGTTTTACTAAGTGAAAATTAAACGAACATGCTTTAATTGACATAAATTTATATTATAAATATCCGTGATGGAACCAGAAAGCGACACACAAACACATGTTAAACTACAACACTCGCCTCTTTCAGCGTTGAATAATATTAAAATTGTATCCAATTTAGCGTAAGTTGAGTAGTACTGAGTACGTTTCTGTAATTGAATTCATATTTCGTAGCATTTGATGCAAGCGCAGGCGCCATCTTCTATTTATTTTGTAACTCACGCTAACCGGAAAACGCGCGTTACAGAATTTCTAACACCTATTTTTTACCGAATATGTTACCAACCAATCCGACCAAAATTATTAATTAATAGTACAGGCTCTATGTGGAATCACTTAGCGAAAAACTCAAGCTATTATTTGTAATATGTTCCTGAACGGTGAATAAAAACATCGTGACGAACTAGTACATCTAGAAACCCACCAACCCAGTAGTGGACCAGCGTAATGGGAGATGACCTAAGCATACGCAGGCAGTTTAGACCTTCAGGTGATATACAATAATTATTATACATACAAATTATACATATAAAATAATTATAATAATTATTATACATACACATTATACATACAAATTTCATTCGAGAGCGCTAAATACATGCCAGAAGAGAATAGAATATAATGCAGCCGTACAGTCTTTATACATTGGAATGTTCTTACAATGTAAATCTACAGATATTACCTAACTTCAAGTACCTAACACATACATAGATAAAATGTAGGTTACCTACCTGTAATAATAGTTAACACTTAATCGATCGGATTAATGGCTGACTTTTAGTTAACAATAGTTACTAACTACTCTGCGTCTAGATCACGGTTACACAACTTTTGCAAAGCCACTGAATGTGACATTTGAGTAACAAAACTATTGTGGTTAGGCCCGTACCTACTGGCTTGACCGATATATTTGTGAAGAAACACAATTTAAAACGTACCGTGTGTCTAGATGCGCGCAGGTATCTTCACGATGTTTTCCTTCACCATAAGAGTACGTGGTATAAATTGTACTTGAATTCCTTATTTATTAAGTATTCATTGAAACCACATCCTCATGAATAACAGCCGAGACCTACGTTACACCACCACGACTCTTGGATCTTATACCAAATCGTAATAAACATAAAAATCGACATAAACGAGCAGAAATACGATTAACAATGTAACGTTACATAAGCCGTGTTGTGATGCACGTGATAACACTGGAAAGTTACGAATTCTCCAAATTGTTTAACGGTAACGTGAGTATTGAGAACGAATTATTTCGTGTGAGAAACAAATTCTTAGTCCTAAGTTATTTGCCTGCATAGGGCATGTTACAATCAGTAAAAATTGTATGTATGCCACTTGGCGCAGACAGTTTGTTCCTAATTCTCATGGTGGAAAATAGATACTAATAACTACATGTTGACTGGTAGAAAATGGTTTTAACATTTTCATGACTATAGAATAGAATAGAATAGAATATATCTTTATTGAACACCACAAATTAAAACATACAAAGAGAACTTATAAACTAGGAACAATGAACAATAGGCGACCTTATCGCTTAGAGCGATCTCTTACAGGTAACCTTAAACATAAAGAAATAAAAGTAAAGAAAATTTGAGGGCGGTGTACCTACTACCTAACTACTTATAATATAGCTAAATAAACCATACATACTATAGCTACATAAATACTAACATAAGTTACATATTCTAACTAATATACCTACATACCATTATTTACATACATACAAACTATCTGATTTTACATACTTATATTGGGCAATAAAAGTACTTATTAAATTAATTAATTGCATTAGGTTGGCTATGTACTCCGTACTCCCATGATAAAGTTATAATGGAAAACCGTATTAAGCTGCAGTCCAGTTGTCATTGTCACTTACATTAGCTACTTATATTAGAAGGTTATGGCACATTACAAAGCTGGCTATTGGATGTGTTACGCCACTCCTAGTAGTATCTGCATTTGGTTTGTTTTGCTACTTTACCGTAACTTGAAAATAATGGTGTAATTTGCTCTTGCCCTGTAACAAATCGTTTTAAAATTGATCCAAATACCTATCTTGATTTATTAGGTTTTGAATATTTTATGTTAGTTAAATTTTACTTAATACCTACCTATTCACAAAAAAAATCAAAGTTAGAAAATTAAGTCTTACTTTGTACCTAGTACCTAGGTACTAGGGCAATTTTATAAGTGATATTGTATTAAGTATACAGTTTGATTAATCAAAGATCTGCCTCGGTCGGATTTGAACCCGGGCCATCGACACAGGCAAAGTTACTAACCACTGCACCATTCGGCATAAATAAACCTAGCTTGATAAACCTGTATCAATAGTTAGCAACTAGCTAAATACATGGCCTTAGAAGTTATAATTTGCACTGTTGGGGGACGTATCTTGAGTATCTTGACCGCTTTATACTGCTTACTTCTATTTAGTAATCGTTCTTGAATCGATATTTTAATAATTCATCTTACCAAGCCCTAGAGGAATGGACTTGAATGGAGGCTTGTGAAATTGATTACTTATGCATGAATAATACCTATCTTAAAATATTTTCTTTACATATATACCTATACCTATTGTTAGTAAGTAAGTTAGTAAGTATGTATGCTTATTGGGTGCACGGAGAGAAATTGGTGAAAAACAGAACTACTAAATCGATTAGTTAAATTAGGTTACAACTTTTCTAGTTTGAAATACTTAAACCGACAGGTAAAATAATAACAGAATCGTTTTTGTAAAGTTAACTTCGCGAGTCTTGCTGTCACGTTTGCAAACAGAAGTTCTAGTTACAGCGTTTTTTCTCGTTTAGGTAGCCAGATATTTCTCTGCGTGTGAATAGAATATTTGCTATTTTACATAATAAAACACTCAATGCCATTTGTTTTATAACTGTGGTTGTTTAGTTTGATTAAAATGATCAGTTGGCATATGCAGTACATTATAAATTGCAATAAACATTAAAACAATTATTTTAGAACAATTCTAACATGTACCTAGGTTTATAGTGGTTCTTGTAAGTTTTATTGTACTCACACCTTTAATAGGATTTAGTAAATAATAATTGGCTAAAAGTAATTCAATCTAGTCCTATTTGTAAACTATTTTAGGTCAGTAGGTCAGGTATGCCCGTTTTGTCAGAAAACTTACTAAATTTTAATTATCAGGTGGTTTTAACGGTAACATAATAATCTAATTCTATCTGTACTCATGTACCTCCTTGGTACCTAATCCATAACTTTCATATTAATCCCAATTTGCTCCGCACATTATAAATACATACGTTACTCAACTAAACCAGGTTATTCTGAAGACTACACAACTACACATACGTACACTTATAAAACACGTGTAGTTTAATGCAGATAATGTCGATTATATCTAATACGGGAAGCTACGGAAGCTGCGCATAAGCCGGTATGTCATTTACATACTTGTTTATTCACATACAACACATAGGGGAGTAACACACACATGCGCAAAACATATAGCGCTTAATTAAATGTCTCGGCGCTAACCGTATGTAGCTGCTTGTCATGCGAAAACACCTCATATGGTTGTAAAGTTAAGGTCGTAGTTAGACCATAATGTGCCCATATGACGTAGGCTGCGCAGGCGCAGACTAGACTGATTGACCGGTTCTGAGCACGCGCGGTCACTTCCGCTTTCCGCTTAAGGCTCTGTCGATACATACGATAACATGTATTATATCAGGTTGTATATCTACGGGCATGCTTTAATTAATGCTATTAATTTGTAGCTTTGACACATGGTTAATTATTGTGGTAGGCGAATTAAATTATTGACCTCTAAGTTCTTAAGTAAGTAAGTAACTTATCTTAATATAATATCGAATTTATAAAAATACGTAAGTACCTAAATATAAAGTATTTAGATTGCTTGGTAAAAGTAATAAATTCAATATTGTAGGGCAAGTGTATACAGACAAAGTTAAGGTAGACCTTGACCGCTAAACAAAACAAGACAATAAACAAAAGTTTCCGTCTACGCTAAAACAAAAGACTGCCGCTGGGTTTATAAAAATTAGATAACACAGAAATAACTAGGCACGAGACAAGGCCGGCAAGGTCAATTATTATGTAAGTTACTAAGTATGTAAATAGTGTACAATGACAAGGCCTATTGACAATTTAAGCCGAGTAACAAGTGCATACCATGTCGCCTTGACTCCTATATACGTTAGTTTTCACACGACTCGATCTATAGACATAATCGTTTGTGCCTTATTTTATGCACTTTTTGTATACAACAATGCCAAGATATTTATAATTCATTGTCTAAAGTTTTATGTAAAAATCAATTATTTTAGTACGTAAATGAATCTAATATTATAATTTAATGCAAATAGTCAAGTATTAATACCTCCTCTAACCTAATGTATGAATTAACAGATTTTAAATTTAGAAACAACGAATGAGGTCAAAAGTCAAATTTTAGGAAGCGGATAACTAAAAAGGCCGCGAACCCATGTTAAACTATATTTTTATATAATATATTTTCCGGTATTTTATTTCGAGGTTCATTAGGTTTATATTAAATAAACATGTTTCTTTCCTGTCCTATAAATATAATATTCTTTGTCAAAACTACAGTAGATAAGATATAATGTACATCATTATAGTATCTAAATAAAATTCATTACTCAAAAATATGTGATTTCGGGTTATTACTAGTATATAAGGTATCTTATGCGTAATTTAAATATGCTAATAAGATTACATGTTCATTATCAAGCTTCCCGGTTGGTATGTAATTTTGTCATTTTTTATTACTTGCGTTTTTTCTTGCGCAATAATTTCGACAGCATAGTTAATGGTGATCTTGCTCTATCATTAAAATGTCATATTATTTTGGTCACGAGTGGCCAACAATTAGTCTCGCCAAGGTGATTTCAAGATTTGTCGCATGTAGCTGTGTTGATAACGCGCGACTGTGTAACAAAGCGTTGCAAAATTAAACACTAAATATCCTCAAAAAGGGCTTCATGCCATGATGATTCGAGCTCAATTTTACATCAAGTTGTTTGCTTTTAATCTTTAGTTAAATAACCAAGCAATTTATTCTGCAATTTAATATTTTATAGAGTTAAACGTAATGACTTTAAACCACTATTACATCAGCATTATGGCTTTCGGAAACGGATCTTCATCAAATTCTGAAACTGGTAGCCTTAGTCGAAACTACACGATTTATGAGCCGTATGCATAACTGACAAATTAGGTCATTCACCCACCATCCGTGGAGTCGTGAAGGCCGCTTTTTGCATATCTCGGTCACCTAATCACGAGGTAAAGCTCACTGATGGTAATCATTATGAACAGATCTTAACTATTCTTGAATCATGCGAAAAAACGTCAATTACCATGCGAATTGTTCTCGTGATATTTTTTGCGCGGTTAACACGTTTCAACGATTACTATGTTGAATGTTATTTAAGAATTTATTTGATGGATATATTCATGAGTATTGTAACTTGGCAACCTAGTTTTTGTGTTTAAACCCGGTGAAGTTTAATTGATCGTTGATGTTGGTCCATCGTTGAGCAACGAGGAAGTGTCTTCATGGAACACGTGCACTAGTGTTGTAACTTTGCACCTTAGATAGAGATGGCAACAGATATAGAGTGCTAAATAAATGTAGCAGAGATGTAAATGGAGATAAATTGAAAACATATCTCGGCCATTATCGCTATTACAGCTCAGTCCTACTAGGTCTCAGCTGCGTACTGCGGTAGAGACGTAACTTTACGTAAGTACGAGTAATAAATATATCATAACGTGATTGTATCTTAGAAGTGGGCTATATTTTATTGGCATGGTATACTATAGTCTATAACCTATGTTGGATTTGAAACTAATATTATAATAAAAACGGATGTTAATTTATTTCGATATCATGTTTATTTGATTCATATAAGCCTGGGTGTGTATACTTATAATCAATTAAAGTTTTAATATAAATTGCTAGTGCTTAGCCCAAGTGCTACCAGAATTAGTCTTTAATTGTAGATCTGAATCGCGCCTGGGCTAATTAAAATAATCAGTTTAGGTCTGTATTGCGTTGCAATCGAAATATGAAATATCGTTATTGGTTCACCTAAATGTCGCTTAAGGCTATTGTCATTGCTCGCTATTTAGCATTTTACGATAAATAATCTTGTAAATATAGTTAAATGCTGTCAATATTCTACGAGTTTACTGCACGATAGACTTAAAAGTTTATTTCCTAATATTTATATCCTGAATCTGTATTTATTTACTTACGAATTGTTAAATTAATAACAAGAGTTCACATTATAGGGTTATATTGGAAGGGAAAGGAAAATGCCCAGGCAGAATGTCATGAAACCTAATACAATTAGAACAAAAGACGATAGCCTTAAGTGCCAAGCGGCAGTCTCTTTGGCAATTTTAATGGTTTAATCATACAAAAGCTCAGGCTATATACGGTGTTTTGATCTGGAGCAGTAAGTAACGTTTGCGTCATAGAAGCACGCAGTCACGGCTTACCCAAAATTGGTAATTTTGTACAAGAGCTTTTCTCAATAGCAGGACATTTTTTTTAAGCTTATATTAAATCTCATTTAAAATACCTTTGGTTCATGAAATTTTAGAGATAAAGAAAGTTTTTTTTATAATTCTGACATTCATTAAATAGTTAAGCAACAGAGCTATAATAAAATTATCTATTTGAAAGTATCTATGTGTAGCTGATCGTATGCTTAGCAGATAAATTTAGCATCAATACGCAGGTAAGATTAAGATTTCAATACTCTGGCATAAAATAAAGATTTATGTGCTTATTAGCCATCGTATAATATTAATAAAATATTGATGACATTATAAATTAAAGCTTCTATCATAGTTTTGGCACGGAATATAAATAAGAATGTATAAATTAGGATATTCTAGCAATAGTGACTAATGGTGGTCGCCTTGCCTCAAGTGCCGGAACTTTACATGTTGTTCCGGGATTAAAAATGAATCTAAAAATAATATAGTAACCAATATAATATAGTTAAGTATTGCATGCTGTTTGTAACATTGATAACGATAATGATAATTCACCTAATTATATCCGACTTCTTCATTCCTTCCTTCTTCTTCTTTCGTGCTAATTAAATTTGTCCAGACCAAAAATAAGCAACTTTGATAGCATTCTGGTAGGCCTGGAGTAAGTCTTCCCGAGTGCAGGTGGAAGGGCACAGGGGACAGGAGTACCCCTTTGATTACAGTCGTGAGTGAAAAAATATGAAACAAAGCACATCCCTTGTACACCCTTGATGGACAAGCAGGGTACATTGATGCACCCAATTTTCTGATAGATACATAATAATATACTTACATAGTACATGTAGTTAATATAAGAACGTTCCTGTGCTTAGTTACTTATACAATATTTGAATCGATACTATATTTTTTTACTATGTAGTTAAGTAACAGGCTTAACTGTGAGAGCTGGTTGTTCATTGTAAAACTGACCTGTAGGATTTTGTTGTCACGGAATAAAGTACCATTGTTCACTAATCCACCGGTGTAACACTCATTGTGTCTGATCTGCGATTGTTTTTGAAAATAAACTAGCTATACGGATAATCGTTATTTTCGTTCAATAGGCAGTTAATATTTAAATAATCAGTAATCAAAATTGAATATCAAATTAAGGATATATTTTATTTGCATAACCTATATTTTACTTTAGCATTTTTGATATAAATAATTCATTATGAGTAACTAACATTTTAGGAAGATGTAGTTTAATATCAGATTACTTATAACTTGCATAATATCAACATATTGCCTATATTACGGTAAAATTTGTTAAGAGATGGTGTTCCGGTTTTTTATGTAAGTAATAATAAATCAATGAATTCGTTAAACATTAGCCTAGTTTAGTGAATAAAGGAACTTCAATTAGATTAAGCTGCTATAATCAGTCTTCCTTTTGGATTTATATACCTAGATTTCGAATTTGAGAGTGAGAGTTTCTAGTAATGATCATTCAGTCGGTATGTTGTTTTGTTTTAGTACATAGAGACAGTATTTTTTAATTGTATTGCTTTGTTTTTATTATATTCACAGTCCTTAACCTGAACACCGCAAGTCCACCGCTACCGGAATCACTAACAAATTGCACTTCTCAATTTTATTACCACTTAAATTCATTAGCACAATATCCGCGCTAATAAAAATTCATTAATTAAATTCACAAATTCCGTTTATCTCTTCATTAATCTAGCGTTTATGAGTGCTTAAAAATTAGATAAACATCACAGAGTAACTCACGATTTTCATGTGGCTCATTGTTTCGTTTAGGGTTGTCACCGGCGCACTGTCACTTCACTAGGGCTGCCGCGTGCTGCGAGCGTGGTCCGTCCGTGCGTGTGCGCCTCGCGACTGCCGCTGCGCTCACTCGCTGCAACCAAACGGTGGTGGTAAGCGACAATTACCTCCGATCACTCCAATGCCGCTAACTGTTAATAGATCACGTATTTAATATGCAGGCTTTTGTGAAATGTGGAAATGGTTGCGCAAATGTTTGACCTTGGCGCTGTGACCCTATTTGTTTGGTCGGTACGTACAGGAGGTGTTGGCGGTGTGAGGTGGTGCCGGGGAGTAGCGGTGGCGGCGGCGGCAGGTAGTTATATAGGGCAGCGTGACCTCCGCTCAGGACGGGAAGTGCGACCTGCATCCGATGACACTGGCCATTTCACACTTTTCTTTTCACGCTGAAAGGTGCTGGTGTTCTAAATTTAAAAAGAAATTCGTTCGTTTTTTTGTGTTTGTTTGTTGTGACTTGTGATTTAATATTAGTGATTGTTTTTGTAGTCTTATTTTGATTGGATTATATTTACAGTGTATGTTAATAACAAAAAAAAAAAAAAAAAAAAACACGCACTCACGCCTTGTACTAATGTACTCCCTTGCGGGGTAGGCAGAGGTGCATTGCTGCACCCACTTTTCGCCAGAGTGTTATGTTAGTCCCAATGTAATAGGGGGCGGGCCTATTGCCATTTTACACATCGGGCACATCCAAGACCCGAGGACAAATATCTGTGTTTAAACAAATATCTGCCCCAGCCGGGAATCGAACCCGGGACCATCGGCTCAGTAGTCAGGGTCACTAACCACTACGCCATTCGGTCGTCATGTTAATAACAAATGTTGTACATAATGCCTGCCATAATAAAACATGCTTAAACTTCAATTATGTATTTTATCTATGAATAGTTCGTTGATGAACTTAAAAAATATTAAAATATTGATAAATAATTATTGATACATTTAATAGACTTTTGAAAATTTCACTTATCAGGGTGATTTTATGCGACATCAAAAATCAATAATTTAATTTTGACACCGATTCTATGCGACGGTATAAAAATATACGTGAATTTTTAAGTCAGTTACTTATTAATTTCATCCTTTATTGTACAACTATAAACATAAAGTATACTAATGGTGGACTTAATGGTATAAGCACTTTCTACCAGTCAACCTACAGGTTATTTTAAATTTTAATAATAATTTTTTAAATAAGTACTCATATTATTTTATATAATTATTTGTCATCTAATGCTTGTTGTTTTTTTTTGGTCTACATTTAAAGAGATACTCAACTTATCTTCCTATCTACTTTGATGATAATAAGTTTAAGGGTAATCATAAAAGCGTATTTTTACATTTATAAGCTGAAAGGGGTTACTCGGGAAATGGTGAACTTGGTCCTTTAGTTCTACTTATAATGAAAATTCATGGAAAGAAAACGAAACACCCATACTGAAAATTTAGAAAAGTAACCAACAAATAAAACATTAGCAAATATTTTGTTGCAATTTTCTCATTTTATTTAAGAACAACAAGCAGTTATGTCGTTTGCCGAGTTGTATCACCTCTTACCAATGACGTTGATTAACGGGACATGCTGCATAGTCCACCTTTCCTTCCTATAGGTACTTCCCTTGCGCACCCTGGGGACGAAGAAAAAACCAAATGCATCTTATCATCATCAGTTACAATTGCTGCATCCAGGCACTTCCGGCAATCTATCGAGGAGACCAGCAACTTTACTCTATGCGTTCTATAGATATACATATACACCATGGATATCGTTTCTTTGGCAGATATAAACTACTCATTCACACTAATTCAAAGATTCACTACGTATCATTATATTATTGTAGAGTCATAGGTAAGTATAGCAGTAGTAAAATTTATGCACTCACGTGCAAAGAAACGTTCCACTTACAAAATGCAGACACCAAAATAAGACCATTTTTTTAAAACATTTAATTGGAAACTTAAACAACATATTTATGTTTTTTTGTTGTTAATTAATTTATTTATTTATTTAATCCTTTATTGCACAAATATATAAATAAGTTTACAAAGGGTGGACTTAATGCTAAAAGCATTTTCTACTAGTCAACCCACAGGAAGTACAGGAGAAACTATGTTAGAGGTGCGCAAAAAATTATAATAAAGAAATTGCTATGTCACTCAATAATTATTGTACCTAAGAATAGATAGAATATTCTGACGCACCGTTAAATGTACTTAAATATTGCAGAAGGCGTCATTAAATAAGTTTTATCCGTTTAAGAGAATTTCGCTGATTTTCTTAATGGAACTTTTTCATTGCCCGTGACCCGTGAGTGTAGGAAAAGATTCCTTTATATTACTAAATGTACCTACTCTTTGAGAGATTCAGTTAACTTAATATGTTTATCATTTAATTTAATCATCCATAATTGTAATTACATTTACTTATTTGCATTTGATCCATTAGTGATGATGTGTTATAATCTTACTTAAAACCGCGTTACAAAAATGCTCGCTTAAAAGTCTCAAAACATAACAAGGAGTTAAAAAATACCGCCATATCTATAACCTACTTCATAAAAAAATACTTCCTGCCAACTTTCAACTGAAAACCGGATTTAAACCGCTTGTATACGTAGGTAGCTCGGTATCAACTTGTTACCCGCTTACTATATTAACTTACTATCGGCTGATTCAATTTCGACTAATCCACGAAATGGTACGACACAAGGCTTTCGTCACACACCTTGGCCCTTTAGAGGTCGCTCGAAAAAAACGAGAGTGAAAAAATGCATACCCACTACACTTTTCATCGAGCTACTCGAATTCCGCACTTATTCGGTAGCGCTTAAAGTCCGGTGGGTGTGGGGCTTCCGCATATCCGTGCAGACAGTGACGTAGGGTGTCCAGCAAGGTGAACGACCTCTCTGGTCTGGAGTAAAGTACAGTACGTGGACAATGCCAGTGAATGGGCCGGGCGTGAAACCTGTATCTATGTAGTACACGGTAGCCTCATTCGATCACGACTTTAGGAGAAAGGAAGCTCTTACAATGGTTGTATGGTTGTTTCCAGGTGCTTGCCTGTCCTCGGAGGTTAGCTTCGAATATGTACTTATAGGTATATAGGTATAACTAGGTAAGGTGGATGCCGTGGATGTTAATGTTAACACATATTTGTAATTGGAAACATGTTTTTTTTTCAGCAAAGGGGCTTAATGCAAGACCATTAAATGTATATTTTACATGCATGTGAGCTCTAAAACTGACTGACTTCATGTAAGTACAATGTTCCCAGCTATATTTCGTGAAAATCAGTCTAGCCGTTTCTAATTAGTTATAATTTTCAGAAAATTTTACCTTCTCTTGGTTTATTTAAGTACAAGAATTCATACGCACGGCAATCTCATTCTCAAAGCAATTTGCTTACAAAATAGTTTCATTTACTCAGGTCTCAGGTATTTTTTCAAGATCCACGGTCGAAGGCATTGAACTTGAGCCGCGGGGGCAGACATTGACCCAATTCCACTATCTGATTATTATGGAGATGGTCGCCCATTCATCGGAAAAGTCTTTGACAGCCACTGAACTGGATCAAAGTGTCATGCCTAGAGGTTGCGTTCTGTGAACAATAAGAAAAACCGGCCAAGCGCGTGTTAAACTTGCGTATAAAGGTTCCCTGTGTTTTTACATGAAGTTTACCTATTTACTTCAATTTTAAAATCCTTACAATTTTTGATTACTTGATACGTGAAAACGTGAGGTAAATATATCACAATTAAGTATATGAAATCAGCAATTCTATACTGAATGTATAGAATTGCTGATTTTGGCTGGAAAATTGAATCTCTTCTTCTTACATGAATAATAGTACTATTTTACGGGTATATTTTATAACATATTATTCTGATAATATGAAAGTGCTGAAAATTTTCAAACCACGTAGGTAGTTCCGACGTCCTTACCTATAGCTATGGAACCCTAAAATAGCTGAATAAATGAGATACTTAAATAACATTTTTCAATTAATTTATACACGAATGGGCGTTGTTGTTGCGTGATTTTAAGAGTAGCTTTAAGTTCCCATTATTTTAGTACCTACCTACCAATCGGGATACCTACCTCATTAGTTATTACACTGAACTTAACTTTACTTAATTGTATATTCACTATTTAGGTGACTCAGTTTGTGTAAGTAATTTATAAATCCTTGAACCATATCTTTAAATATTAATGGAAACTTTATTGGAAAAAGTACTACTTATGTATTTAACTTTAATGCATCCATCTGCTCTGTATGTTTCCTTAACAATAATAAAATAAAATAAAATGTCCTACAAATTACTTAATATTAATATTATAATAATGCCCCGGCTGGGGCAGATATTTGTTTAAACACAGATATTTGTTCTCGGGTCTGGGATGTGCCCGTAAAATGGCAATAGGGACATTGGGACTAACATAACACTCTGGCGAAAAGTGGGTGCAGCAATGCACCTCTGCCTACCCCGCAAGGGAGTACAGTAGTACAAGGCGTGAGTGCGTGTTTTTTTTATAATAATTACTTAATAATTTTTTTGCAATAAATGATTGTAATAAAACCAGGTCATTTAACTCTAGTAGACAATGCGAATATATTTTAAGGAAGTCAACGCAGAATACCCTTAATCCTTAAGCCATGCATGCCCACCCACGGGTTTATATGCCTTATGCTATTCAAGTATGCATGCCTTAATATGGGGTGAAATTTTCTCAATGAACTTCACGTTCAGTACGTTGGGTACATTGAGCTGCCGACAACGCAAGCTCACTTATAAAATCCCACCCGGACCAAATAACGAGAGTATATTTTTTGTAGGAAATCTGTAACCTATTGTAAAATCTATAATAAAATTATTCTTTTTAAATTCAAATTCAAATGATTTATTGCATACTAAGTGTGTTTTCGAAAGTAATAAATAATCCCAGCAGTGTCCGAATAAAATAATTCCGATTCAGTCAATATATATTTGTCTATTGACCCAAGGTATTCAAATATATATTATTGACCATAAAACTTATTCTAGTATGACAATACGTAGGTTATTAGTACATATAGGTACCCTATTTCATGGACATTCTAAGGTAGCTACAATGTGGCTTCATGAACAAGAGCGGAAGCAAGATACCTTTGAAACATTTGTAAAAACTAACCAATTCTGCAAAATAATTAGGTATGTGCGATTATTTCGCAACTTAATGTAATGTAGATATAAAAATCCACACCAAACCTGTTATTGAAGGTTACATAACCATTTTAGAGCCCTTTATTAGAGATGAGATATACAGAATACTTACACAAAAAATCAACAAAAAGGCTTCCTTATCCTTAACATAATTTGCAATAATTAAATGTAACGAACCATCCAACTTTTTGCTTCATTTCGCTAATTGCGCATAGTTTTTTTGCACATTAATCTTTATTAATCATACGTTACGTTCGGTACCTACGATATATTTCGCACTAAAGCCTTGTAATTTAATTGTTATAATCACGGCGAGATCAGATGATTTTTGATTAATCACCGAGCAGATTTATACTGGATCAACTTCCCTATTCTGTTTGTTTTTGCCGCTTTCGGTGAATTGACAAATTCATACTATTAATAATATTATTATAGGTACTTAGAAGGTATTTAGTTAATTCATATTTTTATATTTATTTCCACCCATCCTTAGATACGTTCTTTACAACAGAAATAAACTGTTTTTGGTACTGGCACTGAATTTAGTTGCAAATTTAGCATTTTCGCACTCCACTGCTATGTCATTCTAAGTTTGTCTTCATCAGCCTTTAATAGGCCACTGCTAGACATAGGCCTCTTCCAAGGAGACCTTCCTTATCCAGCCACTACAGGCTACCTGTCTATCCAGCTGGTCGGTGGGCGTCCCACGCTACACTTGCCTGTACGTCTAGTACAGGTTTGATTGTTTGTTGAAAACTATAAAAGTTTCAGTTTTCTCGCATACAAAGTGGCGCCTCTAGCGGAAACTATCATGCAACTTTTGACAGATAATGTATGTAGGTGACAGAAGTATACCAAAACTTTATAAATTGAAAAACTCGTACTAGAGGCCCTGTTTGTGGTCTCGTTTCATTTCTCAGCATTCGTAATACTGACCTCACACTCGTAAAGCTCAGTAGATAATTCAATTGTTAATCCACATGTCATTGCGGAAGCTCAGAGACACAACTACCTACAATCTACATGAGTTAATAGTCCGTTTGCACATATCACGTATCCTATAATCTTACTCACAATGGTAAAGTCATTAATTATTATACACCCGTATACGTTGAGAGGGAAGTTAAGATTTAATTTATTGCCACATTGATTTGATTGTATCAGTAAAGTCGGACCTTATTATGTACCTAGCAGTACTTAGCAGATAAAAAATATAGTCAGTCACAAAACTTGTATTGAGGCATACATTACAATGTCAAGTTTTAATACTCGGAAATAGATCTCTGCGGAAATAAAATAAATATTCTTAAGTAGGTAATGTGTTTGTTATAAGTGTATCTATGTGTACAGTGTACAGTGTAGGAATAACACTAATACTTTAATGTGAGATATAAAAGTTCAACTAAGTACATAAATAAAAATAGTTAATTAAACTGTTGGATTAATCTCATCAGCAGCAAAACGCAGAGTGGGACGCCCTCCTGCCTGCTGGACTAATGACTTTAGGCGGGAAGCCGGTAGTGGTTGGATGAGGAAGGCCGAGGACCGAGTGTTATCGCGCTCCTTGGGAGAGGCATATGTCCAGCAGTGGTACAATCACCATTATAAGATTATAATGGAGTAGAATCTCTCTTAGAAGTAGGTACTTTCACGGTATAGTACCTACTTGCATGCAGGAAATTCATAGTTGGGAGACTGGAAAGAGTTAAGTAATGATGAAATAAAAACTAATGGTTTTTTCTCAAAATTTTCACTCTCACAAAGTTTGGCTACAACCCTACTTTATGTGTATGCATGTAAAAAGTGCGTTTAGAGTTTAGAGATCCCCAGTAGTGATGTAACGAATATTCGCATTCGCATTCGCATTCGCGAATATTCGCACATTTTAGGATATTCGCATTCGCATTCGCATTCGCAAAATTTTGTGCGAATATTTTGCGAATATCAGTACTTATTAGAAAAAAGTATTGAAAAATAATGGTAGGTTAACAAAATCAAAATCCATTCGTCTATAACCTTTTATTACAAGTTACCCTCTTAATCTCATTACCTTTATCATTTGGTATTTATTTCATTATTTTTTTGGGCAATGAAACTTTAGAAATAGTTAATACAAGGTGGCCCAAAAGTAATCACCCTATTGGAAGTTGCTCTCATTTGTACAATTGAATGGATGCCAATTTAAAATTTGTTTTGATATTGGTGGACTAGACAAATGCAGAATACAAGCTCAGAGGCCATGGAGTGATATACTCACCAAGATCTCGGAATAATTGTGTATACTTATTCAGTTTTCGGGACGCCTTTTTTTCGTTTTTCCCTGCAAAATCGCCCGATTTTGCCGTTTGAGACGGTTTTGAGGGTTTTTTTTGAAGACCCGTGTTTATGTGAATAAATAAGCCCGTGTCTCTGGAAGCCCTTAAGGCGAGTGCGAGAATCTCTCCCCCGAAGTTCTCGCTGGAATGATGAGAAATGCCATAAAAGGAGCCCGTATGGCAATCAATTGTGACGGCGCCCATTTTGCCGTTATCATCTTCTAGACTTAACCAATAAAATTGTAAAGGTTCAAATAAACTTAATCAAAAAACAGAATCCAAGTTTTTCATTAAAAAAAATGAGAGCCACACAACATCGGATGACGTATATTAGTCCACCTTGTAGTTTCATAAGACCTAAACATACACTCACGTGCAAAGAAATAGTCCTACTTAAAAAATACAGACACCAAATAGCCCCTATTTTTTTAAAACATTTAATAGAAAATTTTAATAAAATACAAATCGTTTTTAGTAGGTAATATTCTGATTCGTCGTTCTCTCTCTCTCTCTCAGCCTTCCGTAGTCCACTGCTGGACATAGGCCTCTCCTAACGATCGCCACCCCAAACGGTCACCCGCCATCTGCATCCAGCGGCTTCCCGCTACCTTCCGCAGATCATCAGACCAACGGGTTGGGGGGCGACCGACACGCCGTTTGCCGACACGGGGTCTCCACTCCAGAACCTTTCTACTCCAGCGGTCGTCGGCTCTGCGGGCTACGTGGCCAGCCCATTGCCACTTCAGCGTGCTAATCCTTTTGGCTATGTCGGTAACTTTAGTTCTCCTGCGGATTTCTTCATTACGAATCCTATCTCGCAGGGACACGCCTAACATAGCCCTTTCCATAGCACGCTGAGCAACTCTGAGCTTGTGGATAAGCCCTTTGGTGAAGCACCACGTCTCGGCTCCGTAAGTCATCACTGGCAACACGCACTGATTGAAAACTTTTGTTTTCAGACACTGAGGTATGTTTTCAGTGAAGATGTGTCGTAATTTCCCGAACGCTGCCCATCCGAGTTGGATTCTACGAGCTACCTCTTTATCGAAGTTGGATTTACCTAATCGGATCACTTGTCCTAGGTAGGGATACTGATCAACAACTTCGATGGTGACACCTCCTACAGTTACGGGCGATGATGAAACATGTTCGTTCGACATGACCTTTGTCTTGTCCATGTTCATTTTCAGCCCAACTTGTTTAGAGGCATCATTGAGGTCTGTGAGCATTTCGCCTAACTCCTCCAGCGTTTCCGCCATAATAACTATGTCATCAGCAAATCGTAGATGAGAGATATATTCGCCATTGACGTTAATGCCCAGTCTTTTCCACTCTACAAGCTTAAAAACATCTTCCAGTGCACAGGTGAACAGTTTCGGAGAAATAACATCTCCCTGTCTCACGCCCCTTTGCAACTGGATCGGTTTTGTGCTATGTTCGTGTAATCGAACTGACATTGTGGCAGCATTGTACATACATCTCAACACCTCGATATAGCGATAGTCTATATGGCACCGCTGAAGGGATTGAAGCATCGCCCAGAGCTCAATAGAATCAAAGGCTTTCTCATAGTCCACAAACGCTAGACATAAAGGTAGATTATACTCCTCGGTCTTCTGTATAACCTGCCGAAGCGTGTGTATGTGATCTATGGTACTATAGCCTTTTCGGAACCCGGCTTGTTCGGGTGGCTGGAAGTCGTCGAGTCTTTGCTCGAGACGATTCGTAATAACTCTCGAAAACAGCTTGTACACATGGCTCAGAAGTGCAATGGGTCTATAATTCTTCAATAGGGCTTTGTTGCCTTTCTTGAAGAACAAAGTCACTACACTTCTGCTCCATGCCTCCGGGCTTGTGCCTTCGAGTATGACGGAATTAAACAGCCTCCGAAGTGCTATTAAAATCGGTCTACCGCCGGCTTTCAGAAGTTCTGTTGTTATTCCATCATCTCCCGGAGCTTTGTTGTTTTTTAGCTGTTTGAGAGCTATACTAATCTCGCCTAGACTGACGTCCGGAATATCTTCGGTATAGTGTCGGGTGAGTGGCGCTCGGCTGTCGTGAGCACCGCTGGTAATAGGGTTTTGTGTTGTGGTGTATAACTGTCCGTAGAATCTCTCAATTTCTCCCAGAATTTCGGGCACTGATGAAACGGTGTTGCCAGTGTTGGTCTTCAGTTGGGTCAACAGAGTCTGCCGAACAGATCGATCTCTAGCAAAGACTTTGGAGCCCTTGTTTTGCTCTATTGCGTCTTGAATGCGCTTGCAATTGTAGCGTCTCATATCGCAACGTCTTGCTTTGGCGATCTGTCTGTTTAGACGTCTGTATTCGACCATATCAACTGAAGACTGCAACCTCATTTCTCTCCGTTCTCTTATGAGACTCAGAGTCCCATCTGAGAGTTTTTGAGGTCCTCGGTTGGTTCGGGACGAAAAATATTTCGATCCTACCTCTCGGACAGTTTCCACAAACCTATTATTTAAATCGTCAACTGTAACGCAATTCTCTAAACATATCAGGCGGTCGCAAAGCTCAGACTGAAAGCTTTCGAGATCCTGGATTTGAGCAGGAGTAGGACGGAGCGTGGACTTCATTAGACGGGAGCGTTCTATTTTGCAGTTTATATTCAAAGTGCCTCTTACGAGTCGGTGATCGCTGCCGGTCTTAACCCTACTGATCACTGAGACATCATTGAATATGTGCTTCTTATCCGTCAATATGAAGTCGATCTCGTTTTTAGTCTTCCCATCGGGGCTAATCCACGTCCACTTCCTTTGTGGCTTCTTCTTGTAGAAGGAGTTCATCATATAGAGGCCCTCCTTCTCCAAGAAGTCAGCCAGCATTTGCCCACGATGGTTCCTGACTCCAAATCCATGTGACCCCACTTTCGTCTCGCCGCCTTCTTGTTTTCCGAGTTTCGCGTTAAAGTCTCCCATCACCACCGTGAAATGAGTAGTGAACTTACGCAGGGCAGACGATACGTCTTCATACGCAAGTTCGACCTCATCATCGGTGTGCTTAGATGTGGGTGCGTAAACCTGTATGACCTTCATTGAGTATCGTTTAGATATTCTCAGGATGAGGTACGCAACCCGTGTCGACACACTTCCGATTTCAACGATGTTGTTGACGAGGGACTTGTTGACGATGAACCCGACACCCCCTTGGGACAGTTGGTCGCCCTCCCGGTGGTACAGCAAGTTTCCGGACTGGAGAATTTCCGTATCCTCTCCCTCTCGTCGGACTTCGGATAACCCTATAATGTCCCATTTTAACTTGCTGATTTCCTCTTCCAGCTCCTCTATCTTCACGTCTTCCCTCAGTGTCCGTGCGTTATATGTTGCCAGGTGCAAGGGTCGGTTGGGCTGGTAGCCGACTCTCTGCCGGAGATTCTTCGCACCCCCTGCCCCGCCGTTACCGTGACCGCTACCGGAGTCCGGGATAGCGGGGCTGCCGGGGACTGGGGGCCGGGGCTTTGTTTTTTCCATCATTAGGAGGTGTATTTGCCATAATCACCGCGCTTGGCAGGCGTGTTGGTGATTCTCCTTTTTTACGGCGGGAGATCGCCGCCTCTGCTAGGAGAGGAGGTCGGGTCGATTTACCGCCGCCCGACATTCGGCGTTGTCACTCGTTAGCACCACCCAGGGGGCACGTGTAGGGTAACTAGGGTTTGTACCTACGGACGTGAGCGACAAGCCCCCCGTCGTCGTTAAATGAACTTAAAAATTGCAGAAGTCGTCATTAAGTATTTTTTTGCGCTTTGGATTAATTTTGTGTTTTTCTTAATGGATCATTTTCATTGCCCGTGAGTGTAAATAAACAAACAAAAAACGTATTTTGACAGTATAGTGTCAGAGCAAGACAGCCATACATTTAAATACGTTTAAATGTTTCGTGTAAATCGTCCTCAGAAACTGCACACAGTCGCAATGTGTATTATGTAACTGTTACGGAGCTAAATAAAGTTTTTTTTTTATTGCGTCTAATATTATTTAGTCTGATTCGGAATGCGCCTAGATCACCGGAACGTACCTTGTTCAGTACAAGACTGCCACCAAACCATACAAATAACGCCAAATTTGAACACAAACTGAATATTCGCATTCGCATTCGCATTCGCGAATGTCGATTTCAGATATTCGCATTCGCATTCGCATTCGCGAATGTCCAAAAACACACATTCGTTACATCACTAATCCCCAGCACTGTAGGTACATTAATAGCGGCTCGCCACGCCTTCCTATTGCTGTGAATCAATGGAGCACGTCACTAGAGGATTACTTTACCATGACGAAAAACTAGCGAAAAAGAGCTGACATGCAATCGGTACTTTTAAAGCAACGAGATAGAGTCGAGGTTAGCACAGCAGCGCCACGAATCATCGTTTTCCGTAAGCTAGAGTAACTCCTCCGCAACGGAAGAACAAAGACGTATCGCCTGTTGCCACCTTGCGGCTTGTTACCTAACTAAACCACTAAGCGGGTCAAGTTCAGTGATTCTGCCAAGCAGAACCAAGCGAGCTGTTATAATTATTTAAAACTATGCAATTTTATCAAGTTTATAACACCTAGATGGGGAAGCGATTAGAAGATAAGAGGTGCTTCTATTCTATTCTAAGCATGTACCATTTACCACAACAATGCATGGTCTTGCGGGTAAGAGGGTTCATGCTTCCACAGGCGTGCTAGATCTAGATGTGCAGGTTTCCTCAAGATATTTTTCCTTCACTGTGAAAGCACGTTTTTATTTTACTTTACATTATTAAATGCCAAATTACGGATCCTTTCTTACGCAGCACGCGCGGCTCGTAGGTAACATTCTACTGTAGGACATACGCCTCCTCCAAGACTGTAGGGTTTATTAATTGCCATAATCTCGAGGCTTGGCAGACGGGTTTGAGATATAATATGTTTGTTGTTAGCTAGAGATACCACATAGATAGTTAAGTAGGTATACTTCTTATTTACTCTTAGGTTACACCCACCGGACATTAAGTACCTAAGTAAGTATATCAAAACTGCCTGACAACAACTGCCTGAACACTTATCATAAGTAACCTACCTACTTAACAACTCAAATAACCTCCAACCTACCTCTGAAGGTATAATCATATATTTTTACCCATAATGGCAGGTTAAATTGATCAAATTGAGAAATTGTATTGATTTGCGTCGGGCCTGTATTATATTGTTAACTATCGATTGTGGCATTGCCATTTGAGTTAAGTGTAACTTCATATTTTGTGTGGTAACTTTGATTGGCATGCATTTAACTGGCTTAGTAGGCGTTCAAAAATAGTAAACGGTGCTATTACCTATACAAATAACAGTAATAATAGACCGTTAGACATGTCGCTTAAAGCTGAAAAAAAAGTACTTATATGTACTTAACTAGGTAACTAATAAAGGTAGATATATAAATATAACTAGGTATTGAACTTTTCAGAATCAGAATCTGAAGGCCACCTTTTGTGCATTGTTTCGCTACAGCTCTACAAGATTAAATATTCATTCTAGTTACTCCAATCTCTGAAATTTTATAAACTTTAAAAGTATAGGAGACTTTTACGAGTATGTTTAAGCGCTATTCCTTTGTAGAATAGGAACATACCATGATACCACTCTTTATTACAATAAGGTATCTGGTCCCATATTGAATGTTGCAATGGCAACCTCACTGATAAAAATCCACCAAACTAGAACAGCTAGCAGAACCTGTGATATATTATACTAGCTGTTCCCGCGCGCTTCGCTTCGCCTTAAGAAGTTTTCCCGTGGGAATTCCGGGATAAAAAGTAGCCTATGTTCTTTCCCAGGGTCTAGACCGTATGTATACCAAATTTCATTCAAATCCGTTCAGTAGTTTTGGCGTGAAAGAGTAACAGACAGACAGACAGACACAGTTACTTTCGCATTTATAATATTAGTTAGGATTAGGATTATATAGGTGCCGGACAACTGATAAATTATGTATCTAAGTACTTATCTACACAAATACAGTATACATATTACCTACATAGATAGTTTGCCCAGGGCGGGATCCGAGCCCGCGGCCCCAAGCTTCGGAACAGCTTCACTACCACCTTAGGTAGCGAAGCCGGCTCTACCCTACAATATACTTAATTAAAATATTATTGAAGGTACCAATATTTGTCTTCTGCCAATTTGGGTGCGCAAAGTGGGTAAGTATATATTTAAGTATGTATGATTTGTAGGTACTTACTTACCTAATTAGGTAGATACTTTATTATGTAAGTGTAAGAATGTGGCATTGGCTGCCGAAATCAAGCGTAAGTATTCTTTTTAAGTGACAAGTAGATAGATTTAATTCACCTTGTTCTTAAAAAACTACGTATCCGTAGGTTGCAGTGGAATGTTAGGTGTGTCTGATTATTTAACGTAGTTAGGTACCTACTTACTACAGTGATACCTTTGTAGGTAGGTACATGTCTCATTTTCAGCCGAGAAAGCCTAGCTGTAAGTTGGGCAGCAACGCAAGATGCACTACGTTGATCAAATAATAGATAATCTAGTTTCAATAATTAGAAGGATAAATGCTAACAGCAGACTGTGTTCAATCGACTATCTCATCCAAGAAGAATGATACAAGTTTCATGCATGGGGTCCCCTCATCTCGCCTAATCTTTATTGGCCAAAACTCGTTTCGCATAACTCGTAAGGTCTAAACTTTTTTGGCCGAATCATCACTTTGCCAAGACTTATGTGGCATAAGACTCGTTTCGCCTAAAACTCTTTTGGCACAATCTTGGAACACCTAAGTCTCGTTTACTCAAATTTATGTTCGTACCTATGTATAAAATCTTGTTTCTCCTAATTAGAAAATCACGATATTTAATCAAAAAATCATGCATACATATGCCAGTACCTAAGAATACCTATAGCTATCGTGTATACCTAATTGACATACTTAAGGCCCCATTGGTAATTCATTTTTTTTTCGAGCGTTCCTTTGCGATTGCGATGCAACGGTACACGTCAATGGGACCTCACTCTTAGATCGCCTATCACACCTCAGAGAACCTACCTTATTATAGCTGGATCATACAGTCATAAGAGAACGGAAGGAACAGTCGCGTCGTAGTTATCCTTGCACTTACTTCCGATATCCACTGAATCCGACCTCTGGCAGGCTAATCAACCGTGTTTATAATATATTATGTATCATAATATACACATAGCAGTGTGACATGTGGACGGTAATTAAATGTAGATTGTTGTTTTGTTGAGGATAAAATAAGAACTAGAATAAACGTCGGTACGTGGGTAGGATTGAACAGGATATGGATTTCTTGATCGACATGTTTTTGTAGGCATGGTATAAATAAGGTTATAGATTTTTACATATTAAAATTAAAGTGTAGGTAAAATAATTAGGAACACACACCATGAGATTGCTCCCGATATCAGCTATTAGGAATTGTGGTAGGGTAAGTGAATAACAACTTATGGTACTTACCGACGGTAACTACCTCTAGCATATTATCCAATTATTCATACCCAGTTTACAAGCTACAAAATTAATTATGTAGGTACCTAGGTAGGTACTTATCCATACTAATAACACCTAAAGAACCAGAGGATAATAATAAGTAGGTAGGTAGTTACAGGTCAATCTTCTCTCTAATGAATCGAGACGAGACAGAATCATCACAGCATGCAAGAGTTAATGAATTAATCATTCTTTACCTTCTTATTAATTAAGTTTGGAATAAAATAACTAATTTATAGTGGGAGGGGGCTACGTGACAAATCGCACGCAAGATTCAACACAAGGTTTTTGTTTCAATGAATCAGAATGGAAAAAGTTTTAGGTACTACGGCAGTGGTTAGCAACACTGAGTAGACTGACACTGACATTTGTGTCGATGGCCCCGGGTTTGAATCCCGGCAGGGACTTATATTGGAATGGAAAACGTAGGTATTGCGGACAAGCACCTGGTTTTAGAAAACCTCGAGATATTATTATTTCTAGATATGTCATCTGCTATTTCAGACATCGAGGTCATAACATAACTGCAGGCGATAAACCGTCAGCCAGACAGAAGTCTGTTACCAGGGATCCATGGAGCAGTGGATCTAGCCGCTGAAGCTAATGCCGCAGTACTCCACAAGAGTCGCCTCGGGGTGGTGAGACCCCTCCCTGATATGCTGACAGGTGCCGTTCACTTGCCTTGCCTCATAAGAGTACTCGAAGGATTGCGGACAGTCTGGTTCGTGATCGCGCAGTATTTCTCAGAGATTTCCAGCTTCAAGACGAAGTTTTCCAGCAGACGCTTTACCGGTTTTTCCTGGCGGATTTCACTGCATTATTAAAAACCTACCAGTAGTTGGGTTATACCCGACTATTGTCTTTGAACTATGATGACGCAGCATTCCCGTGGCCTGAATGCGGAGAATCTAATCCGACCAATGGAGGTCAAAATCAACAAGTTGGGCCGTTCCATGTCATCAAACCTGTGTATTTATAACAAACTAGCTGTTCCCGCGCGCTTCGCTTCGCCTTAAAAAGTTTTCCCGTGGGAATTCCGGGATAAAAAGTAGCCTATGTTCTTTCCCAGGGTCTAGACCGTATGTATACCAAATTTCATTCAAATCCGTTCAGTAGTTTTTGCGTGAAAGAGTAACAGACAGACAGACAGACAGACACAGTTACTTTCGCATTTATAATATTAGTTAGGATTGTCACGCAACACCCTGTATAACTACGATTACATGCACGAAAGAACGCGAGCCTCTAAATTATGTTATTTTAGATCATTAGTGTAGTGTAGAGCTATGTAATTTATATTTTTTGTTAGCATTATGGATTTTACATGGACATTGATAAATCGAATGTTTATGATGGTGACAGGAGGTAGGTAGGTACTATGCTGTTGCATCCAATCCATGGGTTAGAGCCAGTCCGGACGAGGCGTTTTACGCGAGTCCACTAGCGCGTTCTCGAGATACTACATATTATATCCCGTCCAGAGGAACGCGCGTAAAACGCTTCATCTGGATAGGGTCTTAGCATTTTTACACAGTACGACACGACTCGCGAAGCAATAAGCTTTTGATATTTCTTTCGTTAATAATAATCTAAGTATATGGCCACGAAGGTTCCACTCGAGTGAACCAGGGCAGCCCTACACCCTCGCAGAGAATATGAAAATGAAAAATTCTTTATTGACACCATACTTAAACTAAAAAATCTAAGGTGAGAAACTTAAAACATAAAAAATCTAAAACATAAAACTTAAAACTAACATTAACAGGTACCTTAGGATTTCATTAAAAACTCTGTTTTATACTTATCGACTTTATTCCTTTACACATGAATACAGTATACGTATTTCAACGGCATAAACTTTCAGTGCCTACATACTACCTAAACAACATATGAGTTACATTATATTGTCTGTCTGTAAGTTATTATTCTTTTCTCTATACAACGTGGGTGCTAACATTCAAATTTTGTTTAAATATCTTCTAATGCTATAATTTCCAATTAAGTAGGTAAGTATAATATTATAATTTGTAGTTCTGTTCATCAAAAAGGGGATTATATACTTGGGGTTCCCCAAAGGTATAAACGTTTCAGAGTACTTAAGTATACATAAACAGTTTGAAGCTTTGCTGTTATTTTGTTAAGGTGCAATCACATGCAGTTTTTATTTGTTATTTTAAAGTTATAAAAATGGATGCACCTTTTTACAAAGCCAGAATGATTATCTTAGGTTTTATTATAACTTGTAAATCAAGACTCAAGAATAACAGGCAAATGAGCTACAAAAGTGCAAACTGAGTAAAAAAAATACGCACAAGAATTGACATGCTAGAGGCCCGATACGTTTACAGAGTTTTGCAAAAGTGGTATAGTACACTCAGGTGGAAAGGGGAACTCAGAATTTGCTTATAACTCACTGACTCAGCCTCTCTCCGGTTTAAACACTCTGTATATTGTTTAACGAATATTCTCATAAAATGATTTACTGCTCAGTTCGCACTTCTGTAATATTTTCTTACCGCCAATACAGTTTAAAGTTATGTATTGATTCCTCTATTACACTATCAGTGATTGAATCTATAACTGATTTACATTGAATAATTTAACACAAGTATTTCTATCGTCTTTAAAAATGTAGAAAAATGACTCCGTATCAGATTTCTACATGAATATTATGATGCAGTTTTAAATTAAGCAAATTATAGGCACTACCTTGTGTACCCTGTGAGTTTCTAACAAAATTTCAAAAAATGCATGCACATTTTCTACTTTAAAATATTTTCTGTTACATTTTACTCACGTGGTTTCTAATATTTATGGCTAATGACAATAGCGTGGGGTTATGTGAAGGTATGTATAAATTATATTAGATAAATTTGTATCAAGTCGTGAGGAAGCATAGTACATAACGACTAGTATTAGGAAATTAAAGTTCAAACACAGATAAACATCAGACAATTTGTCACCTTACCAACTAGAGTAGGATTATGTTGATTTTTTTAACGATACACTTAAGCTTACACGAATCCAAGTTCTGACTAGTTCTACATTTACTTACACAAAATTAAAAAAAACTGGAATGTAACCCAGAAAATTAAGAGTTAAAATACAGTAATAAAATATCACATAAAAAAGTGGTTAACAAATAAATTAATTTGTTCTGGTAAATATAATATGTGTACAAACGAAATAAATAAATAAGTATAAATTAGCTATTTTCTATAAAATTTAAACACGTTTTTTTAGAGATGAGATCTAAAACAATCGAAAATTATAATATCGACAAAGGATATTATGTTTAAATATATTACTTTCTTAAAATATCTAGATTAATACTGTTACAATAATTGATTTTTGTAAGAAAAATAAACGCTTCAGCACCTACTAAATATTTGTTATAAATTATTTTGTAGTATAATGTAATCTATTAAACCGTTCACTATATCCGTTACACAATATAATGCTAAACAGGCATTTTTATTTAACTACCGAAAACATTTACAATACAGATAATTCATTTTCTATAGTAATAATAAAATATACTAGTGCATACATAGCGTAGCTTTACTCTGCAATTCATATAGTAAGTATTTCTTTATTTGCTTTCAATCGTTGAATACAGTTTGCCAGGTACATACATCAATCAAGTCTTTATTTCAAGCCGTGTGTCTGACGTCACGCTATATATGTAAATTTTTAGACCACGTAAAATATTTGAGATCATAATAATATATTATATAGATTCTGATTACTCGTTAATATAAAAACCATTTAGGTATTAATTTTGAGATGGCATATAATTGTGAAAATTAAGCAGGAATTGCATGTCAAGACTCGTCAAGAGTGGGCTCGCTAACCCGCTTGTATTAAAATATGTATTAAAATGATCCGAATTCTCCGATCCGTTTACGTAATATAATGAGTAGCATCCAAATAGTCACTCGCACTAGCATACTATTATGGTGTAAAATCACTCTTTAACCGACTCTTTTTTAGCTTTGTTTGCCAGTAAACAGTATTCTATGGTCTAACTTTACTTTACAAATTCATCATCATAAGTGACTTTTACTATACAGAGATGTTTAATTATAAAATTTATTTGTGAGTAACTGGCAGAAAAACGGATATAGGTAATAAGTTTATAAATTTTGTTTCATATCCAAATAACCTAAAATGAAGTAAATACTGATAGCTCGTAGACTGCTACTCAAGGATCTCGTTTCATACTTAACCGCAAGTTCGCACAAACAACGTATCTGTTAGTATTCAGCTAGTTTTCCTCGCCGTGGTAAGAATATCATACATAGTTATTTCGGATAGAAAACACGTTTGTCGTTGGGTCTCGGTCTCTCGGTAACTTGGCAAACACTTATTACTTACAAAGCCATGCGGGGTATTGTTTTAGGTGTCTATTGATGGTCTCGTATTTAGAATCGCTGAACATTGCGGGTCGCACCAGTGGGCCCTCATCGTTACGCTGTTATCTAGTGCTCTTTCCCCGAGTGTATCTAAACGTAGCGGACACTTTAACACCAAATAACCTCAAGTCAAGCAATGGGGAAGAAAACCAAGTGAAATTATAGCAGCTCCAGCGAGTGTGCCTTTCTGGTTCTGGTTGGGGGAAAAAAATGGCGACTGAACCAACCAAAATTAGAACTTGGTGAATTAGGCACAGTCACCTAAGGCGCCATTACTGCGTATTCTAATGGTCTTTCCCCGAGTGTATCTTGTCGTGGCAGGCCTGGCAGACCCGCACGGGGCGCAGCGCGCGCAGCCTCCGCACCGGCGCCTCGTAGCGCGAGCAGCGCCCGCAGAACACCGAGCCGCACTCGCGACAGTGGCGCCGCCGCTCGCATTGTTGTTGCTCCGCTTATATTGGTATCTAATGGTCTATGCCCGAGTGTGTCTTGTAGCAGTCCAGGCACACACTTTAACTATGTAACTATAAGTATGTCAGTTTTGCGTCTTTATGGTCTCGTGCCAAAGTACCAAAGAACTTCAAGTCAAGCAATTACTGCGTTATCTAATGGTCTTTCCGCGAATGTATCTTGCCGTAGCAGGCCAGTAACTATAAGTATGTCAGTTTTGCATTTTTGCCAAATAACCTCAAAACAAGCAATTACTGGTGTGTGTCGTTATCTAGTGGTCTTTCCCCGCGTGTATCTTGTCGTGGCAGGCCTGGCAGACCCTGACGGGGCGCAGCGCGCGCAGCCTCCGCACCGGCGCCTCGTAGCGCGAGCAGCGCCCGCAGAACACCGAGCCGCACTCGCGGCAGTGGTGCCTGCGTTCTTACTGTTGTTGCTCCGCTTATATTGTTATCTAATGGTGTTTTTTCGAGTGTATCTAAACGTAGCAGACACGCAAAATAACCTCAAATCAAGCAATTACTGCGTAATCTAATGGTCTTTCCCCGAGTTTATCTTATCGTAGCAGGCCAGTAAATATACGTAGGTATGTCAGTTTTGCATCTTTGCCAAATAACCTCAAATCAAGTACCAACTAATACATTATCTAATGGTCTTTCCCCGAGTGTATCTTGTCATAGCAGGCCTGGCACACACTTTAACTATGTAACTATAAGTCAGTTTCGCAACTTTATGGTGTCGTGCCAAAGAACTTCACATCAAGCAATTGCTGCGTAATCTAATGGTCTTTCCCCGCGTGTATCTTGTCGTGGCAGGCCTGGCAGACCCGCACGGGGCGCAGCGCGCGCAGCCTCCGCACCGGCGCCTCGTAGCGCGAGCAGCGCCCGCAGAACACCGAGCCGCACTCGCGGCAGTGGTGCCTGCGTTCTAGCGCTGTGAAGCGGACCTGGGGGGAAAAGGTTAGGTTTAGTAAATTTGTGGCTGCAGCGTAATGCAAAAGTGATATAGTGAGCCGAAAGGGGTGACTCAGGAGGTCATTCTGAACAACTTTTGTTGCGGCCGCAAAATACGGAGCCACACTCGCGACAGTCTTGCCGCTGCTCTAGAGCCGTGAAGCGGACCTGGGGGGAGGTTGGAGGTTTAGGGGTTTTGTGGTTGCAGAGTGTACAGGGTGATGCAAAAGTGGTCTAGTGAGCCGAAAGGTGGTGACACAGCACAGGGGGTATTTACATAACCTTGGTCGCCTCATAGCGCCTCGAGGGCAGTAAAGCGGTGGGAGAATATCTTATTGAGATGAGTTATCGTTGCAGCACATACATTGTGTTGGGGCTGGGTTCATTGAAATACACGTAAGTTGGTGTAAGAAGGAGGTGATGAAGTATACGAAGAATTATTTTCACCCACCAAGGGTTTTCTTCTTAATCTTCTTATCCTCTGCACTCCCCTCACGTGTTATCCCCCCTCGCCTCCTCTTCCCTCTCTTCGCCCGAAGACGACTGGTATAATATCCTTTTGTGGCGTTGCTAAGGACTATTTCCATCATATAACTGTATCTTGATGATGAAGGTAATGTACCTGACATTGCGTGCAGTAGGGGGCCGTGTCGTCGCGCACCCAGTGGTCGGCCGGGCCGCCCTTCGAGCCCGACGAGCTCGACATGTCCGGGACGCTCCAGCGGAATATCTGTAACAGACAATTTTGATCTAAGTATATAATTTTTAAATACGTAGACTCTATCTAATATCTAAGTAGTCATCTTGAACACTGAGGCATTAGCTTTAGCGACCATATCAGCTGTTTAGGGATCCTTGTTTTCCAATCACGAATACTCCTTTTGATACAGGACCTCGATTCGAAGCCATGGGCAGCACTAGGCTAGCAGCGCTACATAAACTATAAAGCTTTATTATTATTATGCACATTGTACAAGGTCTACTATACGAGAAACTCGTGTGCGTTGTCTGATGCCACGCAACACTAGGCTGTAGCTACATAGAGACTAGGTCTACACTCACCCGGCCCCTGGCGTCGCCCACGGCCAGCCCGCGGCGACGCAGGTCACGGGACACTAGGCTGTAGCTACATAGAGACTAGGTCTACACTCACGCGGCCCCTGGCGTCGCCCACGGCCAGCCCGCGGCGACGCAGGTCACGGGACACTAGGCTGTAGCTACATAGAGACTAGGTCTACACTCACGCGGCCCCTGGCGTCGCCCACGGCCAGCCCGCGGCGACGCAGGTCACGGGACACTAGGCTGTAGCTACATAGAGACTAGGTCTACACTCACGCGGCCCCTGGCGTCGCCCACGGCCAGCCCGCGGCGACGCAGGTCACGGGACACTAGGCTGTAGCTACATAGAGACTAGGTCTACACTCACGCGGCCCCTGGCGTCGCCCACGGCCAGCCCGCGGCGACGCAGGTCACGGGACACTAGGCTGTAGCTACATAGAGACTAGGTCTACACTCACGCGGCCCCTGGCGTCGCCCACGGCCAGCCCGCGGCGACGCAGGTCACGGGACACTAGGCTGTAGCTACATAGAGACTAGGTCTACACTCACGCGGCCCCTGGCGTCGCCCACGGCCAGCCCGCGGCGACGCAGGTCACGGGACACTAGGCTGTAGCTACATAGAGACTAGGTCTACACTCACGCGGCCCCTGGCGCCGCTCACGGCCAGCCCGCGGCGACGCAGGTCACGGGACACTAGGCTGTAGCTACATAGAGACTAGGTCTACACTCACGCGGCCCCTGGCGTCGCCCACGGCCAGCCCGCGGCGACGTAGGTTACGGGACACTAGGCTGTAGCTACATAGAGACTAGGTCTACACTCACGCGGCCCCTGGCGTCGCCCACGGCCAGCCCGCGGCGACGCAGGTCACGGGACACTAGGCTGTAGCTACATAGAGACTAGGTCTACACTCACGCGGCCCCTGGCGTCGCCCACGGCCAGCCCGCGGCGACGCAGGTCACGGGACACTAGGCTGTAGCTACATAGAGACTAGGTCTACACTCACGCGGCCCCTGGCGTCGCCCACGGCCAGCCCGCGGCGACGCAGGTCACGGGACACTAGGCTGTAGCTACATAGAGACTAGGTCTACACTCACGCGGCCCCTGGCGTCGCCCACGGCCAGCCCGCGGCCGCTGCGCGCGGCGGCGACGCACGTCACGGGCGCGGGGCTCGCGTTGTCTCGGCGCGAGAACGCCGTGTGCATGGTCAGCTTGCCGCGGAACACGAGGCGGCGGCGCCATTTTATGCTGCCTGCTAACGCTGGAAGGAAAGAAAGTTGGTTTTTAGTTTGTTCTATTTGGAGCCATTACACATAGCCCATCGATTACTCCACCGGCCATCGTTTCTTTAGCATATATGGCTCCACAACCACATCAGCTTTCAAATTTTAAGTGCCCTCACAATCTCCCCATGCATTGCTCTTTCCATAGCCTGCTGAGCGGCTTTAAATCAGCAGTCAATCACAATACATGTAAATAAAGTAATAAACGATTTTAAATTACCTGGATCAGTAGTCTTCACGGCACTCTTCCTATTCGCCTTCTCACTGAGCGCGGGCGACTCGGGAGCACTAACAACCACGAACGAGTCGGTCAGGCTGGTGTCAGACTTGCTGGGCCGGAGGGCGGAACCCTCGGCTGAAGCGTCTGATGCTGGGGCGGCGTCCAGGGAACCCGATTCCGTGGACTCGCCTATGCTGCCGCCACCTGGTGGTGAGTAATAATGTTAAGCCAGAAATGTTTAAATATTTAATAGTATTGCGACCTTAACTTAATGGCATAAAGTTCGAAATAAGGTGGCAATATTTAAGCCACTGTCTTCAAAAGGGTTTGGTTACGTAATTATATAATACTGTAGTAATATAAGCGCAGATAAGAAGCGAATTTGCCAGGAATACCAATGTCATTTAAAACTGAAACTAGGATGAATAGACTAAGATTATCAAATGGTCAAGAAGCGATAGGAAAATGGTGGCACATAAATAGATGTATGAAGGACTATTGACAGAAAGGGCGAGATATAATGAAATAACACAGAACATTTAAAAAATTCAAATGCATCAACAGATTACACAAAAAACCACTCACTCTTTCTAAACAGCGGATTGATGCCTTTAGACTTGCGTCTCAGTACCACATTCCCTTGCGTCTGCGGCGCTTCCTTATTTTCGTCTTCCTTCTCATTGTCATACTCCTGTTTCTCTTCCTCACAAGAGTCAACTGTCATGTCAGAGTAGGTTCGCCTCCTTTCTTCATTGTCACTGCAAGTGTCTTTTTCTTCGTGCGTTCTAGAAGATTCTTTGGCGCTAGTTGTCTCACACGCGTCTGATAGGGAACTCTCGGATCCGGATTTTGTTAGGTTGCCTGTAGATTTCGCTAGATTCCCTGTTAAAAGTAAAGATTAAATGAAAAAAAACTATCAATTAAAAAAGTATATACCATACAGGACTGGAGTGTAGCACAGGACCGTGGGACTTGGCATAACATGGAGGAGGCCTATACCCTGCAGTGGGTTGACATAGGCTGATGATGATGATGATGATGATGATACCATACAGTGAACATAAATAATTCAATATATACTTTTCTGCAGTTATAAAATATGTTTGTTGTAATTTACATAAATATTAATGAAAAGTAACTAACCTTCAATCTCTTGCGACAAGCTCATCTGCTTCACCAACTCTTCGACTCGTTTTATCGCCGCTTCCCGCTTTTCCGGCTCAATATCTTCTGGCTTTGTCTCTCCTTCGTTATTCGTCGCATCTTTCCTCCTTGTCTCTTCTTCAGACTTCAGTTCGCTTTCAGATTTAGCCTCTTCGCTTTCCTGCACCGATAACTGGTGGTCAGGAACCTTATCTAAGGAGGTATTATGGTCTATTTTGCTTTGGTCTATGCTTTGTGGTTCTTCTGTCGGTTGTGCTTGCTCCTCTTCTGTGTCAACTACATAGTCTATGGACCACATCTGTGAAAGGAAGATATTGTTTAATATTTATATCCAGGCAATCAATAAACGAATAATGGATACCCTGTTTAAGGTACCACTCGAGAGGTTAATACTTATGCTTATAATGGTTATTACAGATACCATGCCCCGCGGCACGGGTCCGTTATCGTCGTCGATATACTAGTTCAAAATGAGCGTTCCACCAATAAATGCGCTGTATTTATCTTGAATCGCGATATAGCTACTTTTATCCACGTCGATATCACACCCATGCAGCGGGCACAGCCCACAGCGCACTGACCCGCACGACGCCGTCGGCGTTGCCGGTGACGACCACGTGCAGCGGGTCCCACTCGCGCGTCTGGCTGAAGGCGGCGCACAGAACCTGCTGAGCTCGCGTGTCCGCCGAGCCGAGGAGCGTGCCGTTGATGGACCACACGTGGAGCCAGCTGCCGGCGCACGTGGCTATGTCGCCCTGGAAAAGGGAATTGGGGTTGGCAACCATTCATTTCGCTTTGCACCTGTCCGTTAAGCCACCTGTTGTCGGGCTATGCAAAATGTTAAGATGGTCTCATTTATAAGAAATTTGTATTAAGTATACGGCTAAGCATACAGGTTCATAAGTAGTAATACACTATTTCATATCTTTAAATTTGAACTGTCGTGGTGTCTTGAAAACACAAGCTTTAGAAAGATTATCGTCTCCACCAATCTATGTTACGGGCTTTTGATGATGATCCTCTATTTAAATTAGAGGACATTTCCAATAGTCGAGTTTTGAGCGTCCATTTCCTCTTTGACTACACCTGCAGACAATAAAACCCTAACACACTCACCGTCCGCTCATCAATAGCCAGCGCAGCTATCGGCTGCGAAGCCCCATCCACACACAGTTGCCTCACAAACATGCCGCGCTCTATGTCCCACACTATGGCCACCCCGTCGCGACTGCCACTGACTACCAGGTTGTAGGCTGATGAGGCCGCTAGTGACGTCACGGCCTCTTCGTGACCGTATAGGCACACTTTGACGGTCAGTTTCCGCCGTCTGGCCGAGTACTGCCAGACTGTTACTACCTGAAATGGTATTTTGTGGAATTAATTATGGGATTGATGGGTTTTTTTTATGTAGATGGTGTTTTTGGTTTCGACTGGAATTTGATAACTTGATAAATAACAAAATTAGTTACAACTACAGATTCTAACATCTCTTTGGTAGGTAAATAAATATGCCTGTGCTAACTACTCATTTTAGATGACTAATCTCACTCTTCACACTTTTAGGTTGCTTTTCCGCCACAGATGTGATAGGCTACGTTGCTATGGATGCGTTTGATATCACACAATTAATTCATTGGTACAGTATAGCACTGAAGAGAACGGATTTCTTTCACATCTTCGCAGCATAGCACATCTCAGTTACAAATACTGTACGGAACACCGTACATGGTTAAGTAGATACTTAATTATTTCTGCAACATCATCAGTTCGCGCGTCAACTTACACCCTAAGACAGTCCCTAAAAAATACATAAAACATCACTAACCGTACTAGTCCCAGCCGTGACAATAGTCTTCGCATTAGGACAAACACAAGTCACAATCTCGCCACACTCCTGAGCGACCGCCTCGCAAACAAACACAGTCTTGTCATTGTCATAGTTGCCGATCCTTAGCGAGTGATCCGCGAAGCCCCACGCCACGTACTTGTTGTATGTCGGGGGCATTAGCACTTTGTTCTGTTCCACTGCTAGAATTGCCTTTTCCGTGTAGAGGATCTGGCCGACTGGGCCTTTTACCTCTGTAATAAAAAGACAATCACAATTTATTGTGTATATAATATATATACGTATCGTATATGTTTCTTACGTCCGAAACATCTTGAGCAGTAAGCGATTGACACTACTTTGTTTAGCCATTCCTTTCACCACGATTTATTTGCCACTAGCCCTAATCTAGCTGTAGCATTGTTCGTTACCAACACAATAAAAAGAAGATTTTTACAAATACAACATACCTTTCACTGGTTGCAAAGAAGGCCTCAAGTTATCAAGGTTGTGGAAGAACAATTTCTCAGGCGGCGTGACGCCCTGCGACGGTATTATGTTGTTGGGATCCAAAATGGTTGAGCTCCTTTGTGACATCTTCTTGCTAGGGTGAGCTTTCTTGAACAGCTGTTTGGGGATCTGCCCGAAGTTGTTGATGAAACCTATTGTGGCTGTCTTCTTTAGCGGGTCGTCGATACTGAAAGGGAGAAAATTATCGTCTAGTGCAAACATAGTAAACTCGCTACAACAAAGGGTATCAATGGATTTTTCTGTGACATAGTAGGTACCTAGCTTTAAAAATAATATTTAGGGTTTTAGAAATACCAGTTTGGTTTGTACTGCCTCGCTATGCTCAGTACTTAATATTTTAGGATATATGGGATTACTTCGTATGGCCTCGCTTCGCTCGGCTCTTTGGGGTTTAGAAAGTGCAGTTACGTTTGTATGGCCTCGCTGCGCTCGGGTCTCTAAGCTTCAGGGTACACATGGGTTGAGATGTAGGTCCTTATACTTTAGTTAGGGAACGCCGGTTAGGTTTGTGCTGCCTCGCTTCGCTCGGCTCTTTAGGTTTTAGGAAATACGGCGTTAGTATTTATGTGTCGCAGCCGGATCGTATAATCCGGCGTATTACATTACGGCTGGCCGCATTACAACACAGGGCTGCTTTGTAATGCGGCGTATCAACGTTTAGCCGGATTGTCATTTCAATACGTTCTTCAATACGGCGGCCCACGTTTAGCCGCATCGTACTACTACTGAATTGTAGGGTAACCATGTCCATACTAAGCATGACATTACAGGTGAAGGAATTTTGTAATCATAATAGAGTAAATATATCATATGGACTTCCAAGTATCAAAATACTGTTCATGGGTACTACTCGGATTGTAGGATCTTCGGAATTATTATTCTTCATCATCAACATCACTTCTGGACGTAGGCCTCTCCCAAAGCACGCCACTGGATGCGATCTACAGCTTTCCACATCCAATCATTACCAGCCACCTTTCGCAAGTCGTCACCCCATCTAGCCTGAGGGCGTCCCACACTACGTTAGCCTCGTCGCAGTCTCTTCAAGATCAAATAACCTTTGCCGGCCACATTTATATTTTTTGACCCAGTAGTATTATCTGGAAATCCGCCGACCAGCAGAATCCATGGTCACTTTAGCTGATTGATGTGCGTTATAAATTTTGTACGTTTTTCACTGTACCGCATTGATCGGAATAGAAATTATTTAATTTCACGTGAAAATTGTTCTTGAAGTACTGTTTACTAGCATATTTAACACTATTTCTTCGTTTTAATCATCATCAAATATCTGTATCCAACGCCATTATTGTTATTATGTCAAGCAGCGCCACGAGTGTTAAAAATCAAAACTAAAATCATTCAAAGCGGCGGCTAATCTGTCGCCGTATTACATAACGGCCAGCCGTATTGAATGACGTATGATGTCGAATACAATCCGGCGCATTTTCATTCAGCCGTATTCAATACGGCTAAACGTTGATCCGCCGCATTACAAAGCGGCCCTGTCTTGTAATGCGGCTAGGCGTCATGTAATACGGCGGGTTATACGATCCGGCTGCGACATATGGCCTCGCTTCGCTCGGCTTTCTAGGATTTAAGAAATACAGGGTTAGTTTGTGTGGCCTCGCTTCGCTCGGCTCTTTACGGTTTAGAAGTGCCGGTTAAGGGGATCCCTAAAGCTAAAATGCTAAAGTCGGCTTGATATACTTGATTAGATTGGAAAAACGGTGGCTTCTATCACATTGATAAAAATATATTTTGTAGCAGAGGGTATACTGAACATGTTAGTTGCTTATAAATTGGTGCAGGATTATAATAAGTATGTTAAAAAAAATTGCAAACACACCATGTCTTTTGCCATTTTTTGACTTATTATGAAAAAACCCTCGAAATCAGAGGGCCCATTTTCATGGAATCTTATATGTATGTGTAGGTAATTAAATTCTTAACAAAGTTACCTTAAAGAGTTGGATTTAATGGACCAGAAGTCAACTTTTTTTGCAAAAAACTAATAAATTCCGGTTTAAAAATGATGACACCGTGACAGATTTCAGATTTCTTCAGTCGTCGCCCTGGTGGCGGCCTGTTAGGAGCGATACCCACGCCATTTTATTTTTTATCAAATATTTCACAAAAACTGATTAAATCAACAAATTATGACTACAAGTATTATAATACATATGCATTTGCTATGGAAAGTTAATTTTCTAATCATTTTAGATGCAGAAAAGCCGAAAATTCTTAGAAAACATTTCGCCTTTTCGATTTGTTTACATTTTTTACTATAGAGTTACAGATGCATAGATAAAGGTAAACATTGCACATAATGACACTTATTAGATTCTCCGAATAAGAACTATACGGTCAATGCAGTATGCCAAAGCGCGAGCCTGTTTATATTCTGAGGGGTAATTTATTTTATTTTAACGGTTGTGTATGGTAGGTAAGCTACACAATATACAGGGTGTTGAAAAGTAAGTTCATAATTTGTTTTATTTGAAACCAAAAACCGTAGTTAATTAAAAATATATATATTTTAAGATGTGGTAGTCTGTACACTACAGGTTGTTAAAAATAAATAAGTATTTTTAAAAATTGAAGATCTAAAATTTACATAATTTTTTAAATCTATTTAACAAGCTTTGCAAAAAAGCGGTTAAGTGCGACTGTATCTCGCCATGAAAAAAATGAAATGTTTACTGTAGCTATGAATTTTATGCGTTACAAGTGGAATAAAATACCGCATAATATTATGTACAACTATGTAAGAGCCTAGTTTTAAAAAAAAACTCATAAGAAAATATTAAATACACAGGTTTTTTAACCCCTGAAGGAAATAGAGGGGTGTTATAAGTTTAAAGTAAGGGCTGATTTTTTTTTTTAAATTAGGGTGATAGGTAATGTATATTTTTAATGATTTTTTCAAATAGATAAATGTTATACCATTTTTAAATTGCCATAAAATTACCTATAGTTATAGTTATAGAAAAGGGCAGGGCTACCAGTGCCCATTCGCCACTGCAACCTAAAAGATCTATAAATTATGACTCCCCATGCCGAGTCTCACTCTACAGGCCCAGGTCTTTTATAAACCTGATATTACCTATACAGGATGTTGCAAAAAGGGTATACCGTGCCGAAAGGGTTTGACTCAGGGGTTATTCTGAACAACTTTTGTTCTTCAAGTTTTGGAAATTCTCGAAAAATAAATTCGGTCTCTATAGTAAAAAGTCACGTGATCGAATAAGTTTCTATGTAAAAGGTTTTGTTACGTGAATTTTCAAAATTGTAGAAAAAAAGTGGATCAGAATGGCACCTAAATCCACTTTTGGCTAAGCTTTATACCCTTTTTTCAATACCTTGTATAAAATATCGTCAGCGTCACCTTAGATCGTAATCATCGTAACTCCTCGTGACCAAATTTTAGAGGAGACAAAAATACTGTTTTATTTGTAGTTCTAGTTGGCATACTACCCACCTAAAGTTTTTTTTAACTAGCCTAAAAATGATTTGTTTAGATAGTCTATCTTCCTGTTCAACCGCAGCCTGAGTGCCAGTGACTCAATGACTGAAAGGAGGCCATTAGTGCTCCTAAATAAATAAAGCAGGCCTGTAGATTATCTTTCAGTGTACCGACACATCTGATTGCTGTAAGAGCCTGATAAGCTCTTCGAACGAGTCATACCTCTGTGGTGGTACGGTTTCGACCTTTCGGACAGTCAGTTTGGCATCCGAAATGCGGATTCGAATAGTGGGTACAATACTTTGCGTTCGTTCACTGTCGGAGCAGGATAAGAACCACGGGCGAGTTGTTGCGCTGGCTGTTTGCTTAAAAATAGTAACCGCGTTCAACTCTATCCCCTAGAGGGCGAACCTTTAGGGCGGCTCTTGTATACCATCACTTGTCTTCTTATCTGCAGAAAATTGACAGAGGTCATACGTGTCTAACAAGTGCATTAAGGATGCGAAAAGAGAGGGTTTGTTTTCACTGAAGAAGTTCAGTTGCGGAGTTCCACAGCGGTAGGTCTTGGACCCCTCTGCTGTGGAACTTGGCATACAACGCGGTCCTGCAAATCAAGCTCGCAAACGGCGTTAGCACAGTCAGGCCTGTGTCACTCCGCGCGTGGGCGGCGCAGGCGCCAGCCTGGCGCCTGCCGCGTCGAGTGGGCAAATCTAGTCGGCTGCCGCAAGCGGAAGACGATACACGCGCGCGCTATTTGTTCCTATTTCGTACTAGTTTATAAATGTCGTATTTAGGTATTTATTAAAATTTATGAATAGAAAAATGGACATAAAAAGAAAAAAGCAGCAAAAAAATACTGTGCCGTATTTAATTGCTTAAATACGGATCGTGATCCAAATTTAATTTTTTTTAGATTACCAAAAGATGCTGACAGGTAAAACTAATCTAAGTATTTTATTGATTTCTTCTACGTTCCTTATTTGAAATGAAATTAATCCGAACTACAAACCCTTTTTTTCTCCACGTTGAACAAAGTCTATTCCAATTTTGTTTTCGTTAAAGTATTAAATTTACAGACACAACTACCTTCAAAATGTATTAATGAATCGATTATAAAATGTGCGCTGAGTGGGATTAGTGCTTAACGAAACTAACACGTTCTGTACCATAATATAAATTATATCCATAATATAAATTATAACGAAAAAAAAAACATGTTTTCACAAAATTAAATGTTTTAGGTACTTAGATTCATACATATTTTATGTACTTCAAAATATCTTAACTATGAAATTGTTATTGTTTTTACTGGTTATTTCCAATAGAAAAAAAGTTTGGAATAGCTTTGTATTCTAAATTCAAATTAATTTTGTTTTAAAACATGACATTCTTTTTACAAAGTCAGTCCGTTGCTTAGTAAACGTTGTAGTCTGTGGTGCTGAGGCAACCCTAAGGTGGCTTCTTTTTCAATGCGTATAACCACGTATAACTTATTATGCACCGTAGTCCAGTGAAATAAGGCGCATATTCCCTCAAAAATTAATTGGTAGGTAAGTAAATAAAAACGTGTGCGGCTGGAACGCGATCTAAATTAGATCTTATTGCTTATGGGATGGAGTCATATTTCTTTGCAGGCCATTGCGAAGATGGGCTTCTGTACCTGGTACTAGTTATTATTCTGTGGCACAGTGCATTTTTCTAATGTCACACAGGTCGTGAGGTAGGCTGAGAGCCTCCTTCGGGGATGACATCCCAATGATTCATTACGAAAAAATTGCTGCAGCTGTGCTCGCCATGCAGTGCATGGGCTACTTCCGAATCTGGGGGGCTGTTGCAAAGGAGTCCGTTGCCTCTATACGGTACGGGTTCCGTGCGATCTATGATCCTTCCGGGAGCACCTGTCTTGTCAAGTCGAAGAGAATGGCTCGTATTCGACGCAACCTGCAGTACTGGTGGGATTGGTTGGAGGACAGGACAGCAGGAAGCTGCAGCAGCCGTCATGCTGTGATTCGACGCATAGATGCAAAAAAAAGTTGAAAGTAACTTCATGTTAATAAAATATTAGATCTTAATTTAACAACATAACATTGCAAAAGAAAAATTAACATTGTTGAGTATGTTATTGTAATTTACTAAAGTAGTAATAAAAACAAAGGCTTATTGCATAGTTTTCGTTCACGTTCGCCTACATCGCACGTTGTATATGAGAATAAAGGGTATAATTACTAAGTTTTCTTGTTTAAAAATCACGGTTTGGGGTTTAGAGGAAAACAAATGGTAAAATGCGGAATACAGTTTTTTTTTTCGAATAAAGAGGAAAACATGTGAATTCAAAAAACGTTTCTATTGACACCAAAGAGTACTTTTCGCCGAGAAAAGTGGAGTTACAATTTTTGCGATCTAAAGTGATGATAGAACTAGAACTTATTTTTTCAGTTCACCTGCTGTTGAGTGAAATCGTAATTAGGTAAATGACTCCTTGACATGAAAATAACTTTTTTTTTATAATCGTTATAACAAAACCGTTTTTTTTAATACAGCAATATTTGTAGGTGTACTTACAGTGAGCAAAAGAGCGCAGCAAGGTGTAAATTTTTTGGTTTTTAAGAAACAAAAATATTATTTCTATCATATCCCAAATACACATAAGTACTTAAAAAAAAAAATACACACTCTCGCCTTGTACTAATGTACCCACTTGCGGGGGTACTTACATGTTATTATTTTTCTGGTGACCTCCCCATATCCCTTTGCCAGCTACGTAACCTTTTGTGACACCCTGTATATGCAGAGTTCTGCAAACTACTGTTCTGCTTTTGAAACACCAAAAAAAAACAGGTCGTCTAACTAAAAGGTCACGTGACCAAAAAAAAATTATATGAAGAAGCGTTTTTTTCATGAATATAAAAAATTACGTAGGATAAAAGTTTTTCAGAGTGACGCCTGAGTAACGCCCTTTCGGCTAACTATACTTTTTTATTACACGGGGGCAGAGTTTAATACAACACCCTGAACTATTAAACTCTGATAATATTTTCGCGTTTTTTTTACATTCTGATTTCATTTCCTGGCTTAGAAATAACATCAATAACATGCTGCACACGTAGGTTTCGGCATAGTATTAAACCCTTTTTGCAACAACCTGTATAAATATCGGCACGGGTACGACTTAATATATAATTAATTATTAAATATTAAAAATACTTTCAAATAAAAATAAATATTTTCGTATCACAAAACAATATTACTTAGGTACTTAGTATATTTTTAACAAAGTGGCATGTCTTCACTTTTATGTTTTCGAGTACTATGTTAAAATTTCATGTCACTGTCCGTAGAACGCCCCGCATACCTCAACCCCCCCTCACTAGATTTGACAGATTCTGATTTTCTTCCAGCTTTAGTGACAGCCTTAAGTTTGTATTGTATTTACCATAGAGAGTGTTGCAAAATGTCTCGCGAATTTTGACATTCTGATTTCATTATCGGGCTTCGATAAAACATGCTGCACACGCAGGCTTCGGCGTGTATACTCTTTTTGCAGCACCCTGTATTTCAATGCTTTCTATTTATTACAATTAAATAGGGTTGTAACAAGGATTCTGATTTTGCGACTATGTTAAATTATAAACAATGTACAAAGTATTCACTCAGTCTTTTCTCACGCCTTATGAACACCCAACTCACTTGTAAATATCCACATTGCCCTCATAGAACAGATGGTGGAACACATTAGCAGCCTCCACGGCGGGCGGCCCCTGCTGCTTGTGGCCGAACACCAGGTCGATCCAGTGATGCAGGCGGTGCGACACGTGGTCCGACTCTAGAGCCGCGCGGTGCATGCGGATGAACTCGCGAGGGGAGCCCTAGCCTCATTGCTTACGTAGGTTTCTTATGACAGAGAAGCGGGTTCGAATCCAGCCACTGACTACTAATGAGTTCTTTGAATATTTAGCATTGCTCTTACCGTGAAAGAAAAAAACATTAGGCAACCTGCATAATATCTAGATTTAGTACACCTAGGTGTATAAACCCTCCAAACCGCTGTGGACCAGCGTGATTTAAAGAACACGCTTCAGAAAGCAGTTTCGAACAAAGATTGGAACCTTCGAGGCAGCCAGGTGCAGGTTACTCTTCCAAAGAGACTATATAGTTAATATACAATAAATTCCACTCACTTGTAAATATCCACATTCCCCTCATAGAACAGATGGTGGAACACATTAGCAGCCTCCACGGCGGGCGGCCCCTGCTGCTTGTGACCGAACACCAGGTCGATCCAGTGGTGCAGGCGGTGCGACACGTGGTCCGACTCTAGAGCCGCGCGGTGCATGCGGATGAACTCCCGCGGGTCACCCTTGGCCCATGGAGGGAGGATCACGTCGCCTAGGGCCACGCCTGACTGCTTTGAGCCTGGGGACAGAGATGAGTTGAAGTAGCATCGTTGGTTAAATATATTATTACTTTGATTTATAACTGAAATATTTGCACCTTATCTGCAACGTGACGGTCTTGGTCTAATAAGTTTAAGCAAATTTTTATGGGACTCGCTATCTAGCGGCATACATGTAGCACTAGGTCCGCGCAATTTTGGTTAGTTAATGGCCACGTACGTATACGATATAGTCTGGACCAGTGGCAGCTCGAGTGCTATGAAAAAGCATGCCACCGAAAGTAGGTAGGCATGAAAAGGAGCAAATAGTATGTGATTGTCTTATGTATCTATCTAACTATTTTGTTCTACGTCGCAGTGAGAAACAAAATGTCTTACCTAAATCGAAGTTATTGGAATTGACTAGAAATTCGGGCAGGTAGAAGAACTCGGGTATGAGTTCCTTCACATCCGCCATGTTGTGTCTCGAGGCGGAGTTCCAGGCTTCTTTCACCGAGTGGAACATTCTGGAATAAAAACAAGTACTGTTAGGTTATCTTACTAGTTTTTATTAACTGTGACTACTGTGCTGCATAACACTGTTTATCTTCGTGGATATAATCGTACTAAAATTTAAACAATTTAAAAATTTTAAGTTATTAATAATTATTAAAAAGTAATTCCATCAAATCTAATCAAAAGTTCTTTGATTATATTTGATGGCTTCCAATTAAACAAGGCACTCCCAACTAAATAAAAGTTTTAATGCCAAATTCGTCCATCTCAGTCAAGAGCTCGACTTTTGATTAACTTTGTTATGCAAGTCACCCTAAATGAATCTAGTATCGGAGGTGCTTCTTCTTTTATAGTCCAGACGGCAACCAGGTGTGAAACAAAGATCAAGAATCGTTGTTTTTTTATATCGAACGTACTCGCGCCGACATAATATGCAGCAGAAGTAGGGAGTCAGCTTTATATCTCACAGAACCAGATATTTAAACGAGAAAAATACTTAAGTTGACTACAGCATTTACCTGTCTTCTTCAGCCTATCATTACCAGCCACCTTTCGCAAGTCGTCACCCCACCTAGCCGGAGGACTTCGACTTCGGAGTAGTGCGTGCTGTATGACGATAATGTCATCCATGCGCATCGGCATACGACGACTGATGATCTTTACTCAGGCTTCGTTTATGTGCCCTTGTGTGGCTAGTATACCTGTCAGCCAGGTCGAAGTGTCCGCCCTGCAGGCGCAGGAAGTGCTGCGTGAAGGGCTCCATGCGCACCAGGTACGAGCACACGATCATGGCGGACGAGTAGTGCGTGCCGTAGTGGTAGGGGGGCGTCTCGCCGTGCGGGTCGTCCCATTCCTGAGGAGAAGAAGGGGATGTAGTTTCATGAGTCATTCTCTGAAAGTAGGTAATCATTGCCTAAAAGAGGGCCAGAGTAGGGTTTTTTTGTTTCTAGGGAAAGTGGCTTTTATACAAAATTTACAACCACGGGCTATTAGTGCCCTCGCTACGCTTAGACACAATACTTATCGTCGGAGTCTAAATAAGAGGGTGAAACTCATTCGGTTACAATTTACTAATTGCACGTTTGCTATACAATTTACTATAGCTACAGTTATGTTGGGACGGCTCATTATCAGACCTATCTATTAAAATGACCATTCATGAACATTCGCACAGTCAGTTCCTCACCTTATATCTCTTCCTAAACTGTTCGAGTCTGTCCGGACTTTGCGCGCCCATCGGCTTGGTCAAATCCCTGAATGTAGCCGGGTCATTCAAGTCCAACTCCAAAGAGTCATAGTCTGCCAGGATCCACGGGAACACCGGGTATTGCATCAGGTCGTTGTAGGAACGCCCGGCGAGGGTGTTCAGGTGCATTAGGTACTGGAAGTTGGAGATTTCTCCGCGCTGGAAATAAGAGAGAGAAATTTTAGCTTAAGGTTTTTACTGAATTACAGAATACATTTTCATTGTCAAATGATTGCAGCATACAAATATAGTATCAACTTGTTACAACTATAAATAAAAAGACGATAAATCGAAATCGAATATGCTGTGACTGGGTCTGTGATCAAGAAGTCATAGGAATTGAGGAGTACCGCCTATGAAATTATCCGTCGACTGAGTACCGAGCCGCCATCCCTGTAGCTAGGGCTGTCAACATGTAGATGTCTCACCAGCCAGCGCTGAGTGACCGACGTGTCTCCTATGAGAGTGGCGAGCAACCCGCCCGGCTGCTCGACTGCCACCCCTCGCTTCTGTCCCGCCACGGAGCCGGCCGCGCTGTCCGCCATGCCTGTCGCTAGGGCTGTGAAGCGGCTGTACACCTGAATAGAGTTAAAAAATATATATTAGTGTTCAAAGACAATGAAAGAAAAACATCTTGCCCGCTGATCCTTCTTGTGAAGCATTTGTGCATATAACTATATATTTTTTGTTATTGACTTAAGTCTCATTTCAGTAGGCCCTAAGGATGGTACAGAACAGAAGGGTATCAACATGTACAGAGACACGTAAAGAGAAATGAAGGTATATTCAGCTTAAACTGAAAAAAAATATTTATTGTTGCAGAGAATTCTTACCTTATTCCGTACTTTTCGTGGGAACGCGAGTAAGTAGTTTCTACCGTCACTTGAAAACACTTCCAACGCTATGGGCTGTAAGAGGTATCTTCTTTTGTGCACCTCTCTGCAAAAAATTATCTTCATGTCACTATTGAGTAGCTATACTACAACGCCAATATCAAAATTGTGTTTTGTTAGTTGTAGGCTTTCTATTTATAATGTGGCAAGTTACTTGGCGACCCTCCTTGCGGGGTGAAAGAAGTGGCGGGGGCGAGGTAGCACGACATGCTACACACGTAGAAAAGTGTGCCCGGATTAATCTCGCGATAGCTTGTAACTATTTCTGACGTAAGTAAAATTTTATTCTATGAGTGTTCCCGTAAATGTCATATTTAGCTTAAAATTTATAGTTTGACAGCATTAAAATTTGGATGTTTACCTTCAGAATATCTACCAATTTGAATTTATTTTTGTAAAGTGTTTAATTTTATAAATCAATTTCCATGTAACTTTCATGTTCACTCTCTGTTTGAACTTGTTCATCGTCGTCGTCATCCTCATCTTCATCATCGTTTTCATTAACTTCAATTATAAATCTAAGACAAAAACCAAAAAACATTATACCTACTTTAAAGTATAATGTACACACGGCAACGTTAAATGGTTGGCAGGGCACACTAACGCAGGTAGTGTATGTGTGTGTCGGCGACGTTGACGTAATTATTTAGTTCTGGGCAAGCCACACACGGATATTGTAAGCATGTAGTTGTGCCAGTGACAATGATTCATTGTTTTTATGATATGAAGCAAAATTTTGCAAGCCATTGTAATAGATTGAATGGCTCAGTTGGTATGATACAAGACTTACATGAATCGGTATAGTGGTTCAAATCCCACTGAACTTACAATATTCCTTTTTTGTTTTTTTAATAAATTTAATTTATTTTTTAAGATGGTTAATAATAGTATTGTAGTATATACGAATAAAAGCAACACAGAAAGTAAATGAAACAAGTTATTAAGTGTTAAAATTACCAAATTTATTCTTGCCGTAACATAAACATTAAGGATGTTACGTTTTTGTTGTTTTTCGTTTTAAAACATAGTTGTAGTTTATATTAATAAGGAAAATTTTCAATTGGCAGTTTTAAATCATAATAAACATCAGACAAGGATGGACTGGCTGTTTCACTAAAGTAAATAGGCAAGTCATTAGTTATATGAATCAACATGTTAATTAGCTAGAAATAAGATAACTTATTCTCACCTCAGTAACAATAACATCATTAACACATTGGCTTACCCATAATTGTAAATAATGATAAGTATTTAACAAAATAACTAAAATCTTATACAAATGGAAAAATAAAAATTACTGAGCTAACCCCAATAACTATAATTTTCACCACTTTTTCGCCATAATATCTTACCTCCATCCTTGTCTGACTTAAAGGACTTTTCATCACTAAATATCACAACATTGTTGCACCAAAGTTTAAAATAGTCAGTCGCAAAACGCACTCTGTTTCGACGATGCTGATCGGTTAGAGCAATTTTCTTCGCCGGCCTCCGACACCGCAACCCAGCAGCACGCAAGTGAACCCGTACGGTTTGTAGGGATAGATTATGTGTTGTGGCCGTAGAACGGGTGCTGCAGAACGGATCAGCGCTATGTGCAGCTACGATTTCTCGATGGCGTGGTGATGCATCCGTATAGACGACTACTGTCTACATGTCCCGAATCTGCGTATCGGTGAACCCATAATTGAACAGTTCTCCTCTGCAAACAAAAAAAACAAACACTTAGCATATACAAATACAAATATTCTAACAGTCAAATAGAGTAAAATATTTGCAATTCTATGTTACTTACCGTTAAACGTCTTGCGATTTCACTAATTGTAATATTTTGTTCATATAAATACAATTATCTCCGCCTTTTTGAACATGGTTTAGTTTAAGTAAGTTAAGACTTTCCATAGTGACTGCGAAGAGTAATTAATCACAAAGTGAATAACTATGCAGATGCAGAGGTGAATTGTCACTAAAACTAAAAACAAATTTCGTTTATTCATATTATATGAGGGTAGAATGGTTTTAATTCTCAAATGAAGAACGAATCATATATTTTTGGCGAAGAGAAATAGTCGACAGCTATGCAGCTTATAGTCATTTGTCAGTTTCAAATAAATTAATTTTATACTCAACAGCGTTTAAATAACGCAAACTTTGAATTAGGTAAAATAAAAATAAAAATAACCATCAGTGGACTCGAACTCACGACCTATGTTTCATAAGTCTAACATTCTACCAATGAGCTACGAAGTGTATAGGCACAAGCAGTGAAATTTTGCTTCACTTCAATTTTATAACTATTTAACTAACAATACCGGTTGATATTTTTATGTCACAGCCGGTATACGGGCGTTTGCCTACGCGCAAACTCGTTTGTGCTGTTGTGTGTGTGTGTGTGTGTGGTTTGTTACTGGTGTGTAAAACTGATTTCTGCGTTTATGCACACATAGACAACGTTAGTGTGCACACATACACTACGTTAGTGTGCCCTGCCAACCATTTGACGTTGCCGTGTGTACTAGAGTACGCCAGTCATATTAGTTCAGTGTACACCAATAATATTTTATGTTTAATTTACATTAAATTATAAATAAACAATGACATACCTGTCCAATACATCGTCAAATACTCTATCAGATTTATAATATTCGTCTTAATTTTTTATGACATGGTCGTCACAATTTCTCCACTTTTCAGGCGAATAATTAGAGAAAAGCAACTCTAAGTCTTTTATCTCTTTATCTAAGTTAGAGTCAATCGACGTTCTTGCGAGCTCGCCTTTCACGTACCCCCACAAAAGTTCAATAGGATTTAATTCCGGGTGGTATGGGGGTAGGCGAAGCACGATATGACCATATTCTTTCAAAATTTCATCAATTTTGTAATTTTTCTCTGTGTTTTGCTCATTAATTACTTTCATTAAATCACATAAATTTTGGTTGCTTTCCTAGTTACAAGAACTGACAACTGACGCACTGTCATATGGACTCTTCGTCTTTGTTGTTTACTTTTTCGTATCTGACTGCGCAGTACCAACCTTTAGCCGCGTAGCATGACTGATCCGGTACGCTGTTCTACAAGAAGCCCCTATATTGAGACATTATACGATTTGTTGTTTTTAACGTTATTTTGTTGACGAATTATAGATAGGTACCTAATAATAATATAATGATAATATTAAAAAGGCCTCAACACTCATCCTAAGACTAATGGTCTCAGGATCAATGATCTCATGTGGGTCGCACTCAAATTATGACAGACTATATAAGACATGTGGCCGCCTCGGCTGCGCGGCCGAGACTGCCGTAACAATGACATGCAGTGCACGCGTTGCCCTTCACCGCTACCCCTCCCGCTACCCGCTGTCGTCTTGGGTACCTCGTCCCCTCCGCGTCTTTCACCCCGCAAGGAGGGTCGCCAGGCAACTTGCCAATCTATAGTGCAGAATGCCCAGTAGAAAGCCAGTTACAGCCGATTAAACCTCTCTGGCAAAAGCCAAGACTATCATATCAACATACATCAAACTAACAAATCAAAACGTATTCCATTACCTTATATCCTCATACAGAAACTTGGAGCAGGATCTCTGGTTGCTTCGCTGAATGCCCTGGCTTGGCAGTATCGGGTCATAATCATCAGGACAACTGTCCAGGTCACGGATCTCCCTATTCTTCAGAAGTGTGAATCCATCGATGACGTAGCAGTGCTCGCGCCCAAATAACAGAAGACCTTCCGTCGTGTCCAGACCTTGTATTCTGGCGCATCGGAACATGTGGGAGATCTGTAAGGGAAGTGAGTATGAATGTGGATTGTTTTTGCAAGTTTAATTTATATTTTGGCTGATGAAATAGGTCGTGAAAGTAAGGTAAACAAAGAACACTTTGGATTGCAGTTGAAATGAGGACCGTCTATCTAGACCTTCAGTCACAGGACACTAGACCTAAGATGTTTGAAGTGGAAAATTCGAATATATATACTCAAGAAGTGGACCTCCTCAAGACCAAATTTTCGACACTAGATTCAGCACTCTGACCTCTAAGGGCTGATTTTTCAATAGTCAGATAAATGGTATCAGACGAATAAAATTCTTGCTGTCACTGTCTAATAAAGAGATTCAGACGCCACAGAATTAGAAAAAAGAAATAAAATATTCCCCAGATATTTTTTATCACCCTAAACCAAGTAATATTTACCTTCTCATGGTGTTCCAACAGCCGTAGCAGCGTCTGGTTGTCCGGCGGCGGCTGTGGGGGTTCGTCTTCGTCTTCTGCATCCGGACCGTCTTCGTTTCCTGGAAATAAATAAAAGGTGGGTATAACAAGAGAACTATAACCCTTTTATAACAAGCACAGGATGCATGAAAGGTGCCTCCCCGAATGAGCGTCTGAAAACTAATAATTCAAGGTGGATGCCAAACGATAGTCCAGCTCTAGTATTTGTAAGGGTGTAGATCAAGTCAGTTCATAATCTTGAACAACTTATACGCTAACGCTTCGTGAAAAATAGGCGCTAGTGTTCTGTATTATATATTTTAAATTATGAGCCCTGAAAAATAAGAAGCATATAAGTTACCTTCTCCCGAGTTATTCCCGCGGCTCACGACGCCGCTGCTGACCAGATCCGATGGTGAGCCGTCTTCGTTGTTCGTCTCCACTGAAATGTCACGATTACTGAAACAAAAACATACACATTTTAAAATGGGATTTTCACAAAAAGTTGCAGCATAGCAGGTGGTTGATAGTGGCTGAATCAGGAAGGCCAAGGACTAAGCTTGCGTCGAACTCGCTCATGTCTAGCTGTGGACGATTACAGGCATCAGAATATCAATTCAACCTAGCTTGTTGGTGACAAACAATAGAACGCATCTAGGGTTCGTCACCGTGGTGACATGATTACCCAGACAGAATAGCGGCATTCGTTGACTGGCCATCGTCACCGAACGTGTATAAAGTGCACTTGATACACTACTTTCTTGAACCTCAGAAAACGGGCTATCCATGCACTTCACGAAACGGGCTGATGATGATGATGATGATGACTCACTTGGTGAGCTCCTTCTGGTAGGTCTGCAGCGCGGCGTGCTCCACGTCCGTCTCGCCGAGGCTGGCGCCGCCGGAGCGCCACTGCTGGTACACGTGGAAATACTCCTTGCTGTCTATACTGTGCTACTGCTGATGATGATGATGATGACTCACTTGGTGAGCTCCTCCTGGTAGGTCTGCAGCGCGGCGTGCTCCACGTCCGTCTCGCCGAGGCTGGCGCCGCCGGAGCGCCACTGCTGGTACACGTGGAAATACTCCTTGCTGTCTATACTGTGCTACTGCTGATGATGATGATGATGACTCACTTGGTGAGCTCCTCCTGGTAGGTCTGCAGCGCGGCGTGCTCCACGTCCGTCTCGCCGAGGCTGGCGCCGCCGGAGCGCCACTGCTGGTACACGTGGAAATACTCCTTGCTGTCTATACTGTGCTACTGCTGATGATGATGATGATGATGACTCACTTGGTGAGCTCCTCCTGGTAGGTCTGCAGCGCGGCGTGCTCCACGTCCGTCTCGCCGAGGCTGGCGCCGCCGGAGCGCCACTGCTGGTACACGTGGAAATACTCCTTGCTGTCTATACTGTGCTACTGCTGATGATGATGATGATGATGACTCACTTGGTGAGCTCCTCCTGGTAGGTCTGCAGCGCGGCGTGCTCCACGTCCGTCTCGCCGAGGCTGGCGCCGCCGGAGCGCCACTGCTGGTACACGTGGAAATACTCCTTGCTGTCTATACTGTGCTACTGCTGATGATGATGATGATGACTCACTTGGTGAGCTCCTCCTGGTAGGTCTGCAGCGCGGCGTGCTCCACGTCCGTCTCGCCGAGGCTGGCGCCGCCGGAGCGCCACTGCTGGTACACGTGGAAATATTCTTTGCTGTCAATGCTTTGCGCCACTTTGTACTTGAGCTGTCTCTGTTGGGAAACGTAAAGGGTAATTATTTTGATATGCAATACTATATGGACTAAGGTTGAGTAAAGTCAATTGAATAAAATAACGTCTGTGCAACGACTGAGCGGGTAAGCAATACGTATTCTTCATCCTACAACCCCTTGGGGATCTCAAATGCTTTCTGCACGTTGACTATATAGCGTTGACACGCTCATTGATCTATATGACCCAAAGTCAAGAAGGATAAGAACGGGACAAAAGAGGAAAATGGCGGCATTTAAGAGAGGTACAATCCATACTGGTTACATAATAAAGTTTTCATCTATCTCTATATATCTAACTTTATCTTAATCAACTCACATTATCCCCCGTATCATTCTGCGGCCGGTACGGGTAGTGCAGATAAAACAAATGATTCCTTCGCATCATGTTCCTCATTCTATTCGGTCCTTCCGTGCTATCTAAGGCCCATTTATCCAGAGGGCTGGGCTTGGGCGGGCCCCATAGCCCTCGCTCCCTGGTTAATTCCGCCCAAGATGCTGCCCATTCGGCTTGCACGTATCGCGTGGTGTGGGTGGTTGTGTTAGCGTAGGTGTTCAGGCAGGCTGACCAGACTTGTCTGTGGAGTAGATGGTGGGTTAGATAAGGGGATTTGATAGCTGGCTATTGTATGTTGGCCGGAGTTTTGGATTTCGGTTTCAGAATAAGAATAAAAACTTTGATGGTGTAGGTGGACTTAACACATAGGTACACTATCATATCAGTAAAATACACTAACAATACATTTATCCCCTAATTCAAAGAGCTTTTTGACACTTTACAATAGGCTCAAAATTGACGTTGTGATAGACGAATTTCAACCTTTGCAAAGGTCGACGCAAAGAGTCGAAACTCGTGTGTTTCAAAGTAAATTTTAACCTTGTTGTAAATTTACAATACGTTCTATGAATTTGAGGGTAAGTATATATATATAATATTAATTACAGGATTTAAACTCACCTAACCAACTGCACATGATCATGCATATACGCCAACGCGTGGTCTTTAGGCGGATGAGGTCTTTGCTTGGCGGAGTCTTCCTTCTTGACCTTAGTCCTTGAAGCGAGCCTGGTGAGGCCACCCGTCACCTTCTGTATCTTCGACTGAATCTGGTTGTGCAGTTCCCACGGCACTCTGTATACTGCCTGCAATATCGATTATAATTATTTAGGTGAGTAAAACTTAAATGATTTTAAGCTATTGTGTGCTCTTTGTAGCACTGAAACCGTATGTTCGTTTGCTGCTGACATAATAAAGAGTGTTTAATGTCTCGTATTCGAAGGTCATTAATGTAGGCCGTTTCGGGGCGCGAAAGAGGCTAGTTATAAACACGTGCCTTGATATTTATGTTTGTTTCAGAGTATTTTATCTTATTTATCTGCAATAGATGGATTACCTTCCTCTCAGTGTCAATATAGCTGCTCCACAGCTTGTGCGCCTGGTCGTTTAGTTGTTCCCTGACAGCTGGCAGGTCCGGGGCGCGAGAGTTGCCAGTGGCCGCCACAAGGGAGGTCTTCAATACCTGTGGGCACAAAGTGAAGGTTAGAACTTACGTATGGAACAGTTTTTTATTCGAGGTTTTAGCGTTGTTTAAAAATAATATTAGATACATAATGTGTAAGACTATTATAAAAAGGAACAAAAAACTTACCTCTTCTATGGCGGGTTTCTTACACGCGTATAGTTCTTCCCAGATGCGACGCGCCGCGCCCGCCATTAGGTTGCGACCTGTAACAAGCATCATTTTTATGTCTTCAGTTTTCATTGAGTAACAAACCTGTAATTTACTCCTTTGCTTTTGTTTACAGAATAAAGGCATAATAGCATGAACAATGTGCATAATGCACTTCTCATCTTGTAAGTACGACCTGCTAATGATATTGATTATTAATATTTTGGTCATAATTCGTAAGTATAAGCCCTGCGCACATATTTGACGAGTCAACGACGCGTCGAAGACCAGTTTTTATAGGCGATCATGGGTTGCGTCGCTTGAGAGTTGCGTAGTGGGAGAAGGGGCTAAGCCATCATAACTTGGTGCGTGGTGAGTTTTTCGTCGCAACACTCGAGGTCGCCGCTGGGGTTGACGTGCCAGGTGGTGCGCATGAGTGAGTCCACTGTGATCTTCATGTTGTCACTACTACAGCTGTATACTACAGTACCTTGTATAATATATAATTCACTACTACAGTACCATGTTTATCATTCACTACTACACAGTACCTTGGTGCGTAGTAAGTTTCTCGTCGCAACACTCGAGGTCGCCGCTGGGGTTGACGTGCCAGGTGGTGCGCATGCGCGAGTCCACCGTGATCTTCATGTTGGCGCTGAGCTGCAGCAGGCAGTACGTGAGGCAGCCGATGAACTCGAGCTCGTGGTTGCCCGCGCCGAATATTAGGAGTCTGGAATGGTTGATTTCGTTGTAGAGCACATTAGAAATCAAGTATCTTGGCCAAAGTTGTAGCATAATGTAACATTGACACAAACGAAATAATTATAAGATCAAAGAAAAATATAAGGAATCACCTGTGTGGGAAGGTTGGGGAGGTTAAATAGTCTCTATTTTATGTTCCAGCGATACCCGAGAAGCATGAGATTATGTAGCTTTAGACCTTGGCTCTAAACTAAAGTTTGATGATGAAAAAAAAACATTCGTATACACTGTAGGACCTACAGCAAAGAAACATTTCAGTCAGGTACCACCACAAAAGCCATTCAAAACATATCAAATAACATTCTTCAATGGCTTTAAAACATAGCTGAAAAAAAAGTAACATACCTATTAGTAGTCAATTTGTGCAGAGCCTCCAAAACGGACATTTGGTCTGCTATCGAGTCCGTAGACCGGGACAGTAGATACAGTATCGTTCTGTTCAGGCAATGGTGTAACCCTTCCATAGACATCACGTTTGATTTCTTCTTCGCTTGTGTCACTAGCTTCACTATGAAATCAAACACCTGGAAAATAAGACAGCTGGTTTGTGGACAGTACGAATAGGAACCTTGATTTGCGGCTCGGCAACCGCAGTCAAAATTATGTGTTGGTTATGTAAAAAAAAACTAGTTTTTAGAACTCATATTTCTACATGATTTAATAAATCGTAGCGTATTCTTATTCAGAATAAGTCATCTATTTAAAACGGGGGAGTATTCTTTTGGAAGCCTTTTACATTGGTGCCACAAGATCGAACCTCAATAACGGGTAAACCGATCTTAATGCGGTTTTATGTCTTATAATTCCCCATTTTGACTAACCTCATGCGGATCTCTAGACAGCTGTCCTTGCCACAGCTTATCCACCAGCCGCGCGGCCAAGTAGCAAACATTGGAGATGTTGGACTCGGTGCAAAACAACTCCGTGTTCAGGAGATTCTCCATCAGAGTCGTCAGTACCTCCGTCTGGTATTCCACCTGCTGCTGGCTTGTCGAGTTTGGAGGTGACGCGTCGAGAACTAGGTCTATCACCTGTGGGGGGAAGAAATGTGGGGGTTTTAAGGGCTTGTCTGGAATTCTGTTATATGAAGGCTTTGGGGTGGTCTCTTGTTGTATATACACTCGCGAGCAACCAAATCGACTCAAGCCTTGACGGCGCAAACATACATTAATACAAGTAAAATTATGAATAGAAATAATAAAAATGATATGTCATTTAAAAGCTTAAGATGTCAGCTTTAATTTGATATCATTATTATTGAAATCCATTCATCATTTTTGAAATAAATGATGTCTGAACGCAATTGTAGGAAAAACGGGAATTTAGGAAAAAAGGGTATGGGTATCGTATTATACAAATTAAACAAAAAATGTTAAGATAAAAATTTATTAATTTAAATCAATACTTTGTATTGCCCCCTCTTGCCCTAATTACAGCCTGCAGCCTGTTTCTCATAGACCTTATCAACTTTTTGACAGTTTCCTGAGGAATGCCGTCCCACTCCTCTAATAAAGCTGTCTTCAGCTCGTCCACGCTTGCAGGGACTGGATTCCTGGCCCGAACTCTTCTTTTGAGCTCGTCCCATAAGTGTTCGATGGGATTCAGGTCAGGACTGAGCGCAGGCCAGTCCATCGTGCGCAATTCCTTCTCTCTCAGAAACTGCCGACTGACTCGTGCCGTGTGGCAGCGGGCATTGTCGTGCATTAGCACGAAGTCTTCACCGACAAATTCTGCATAGGGCACAACATGACCGAGTAGAATGTCGGTGATGTACCGATCAGCTGTTAACCCGCCTCCTCGGCCGCCTCCAGGCACGAAAACAAGTGCGGTTTTTCCCTCTAGAGAAATACCAGCCCACATCATGCAGGAACCGCCGCCATATGCTACTGTTTCAGCGAAACAACATTGGGCAAATCGTTCCCCCGGACGCCGGTAGACCCGGCCTCTCCTGTCACTGCCATGCAGACACACTCTGCACTCATCAGTAAACAGGACCGACCGCCATTGCGCAATGCTCCAATCGAGATGCTCTCGAGCAAACTGAAGACGCGCTTGTCGGTGGCCTGCAGTCAATTTGGGGCCTGATGCAGGTCTTTTTGGTGTCAAGTTGGCTTCCTTCAAGCGTCTTCTCACTGTCCACTCGCTGACAGCCACTTGTCGTACACGTCTCAGTTCTTGCTGCACATCAACGCCCGTAAGGTGTCGATTGCGCAGCGAGGTTGAGACAATGAAGCGGTCGTCTCTCTCTGAAGTGCAGCGGTGGCGGCCCGTTCTTGGTCTTCGATTGAAGGCACCAGTCTCTTGGAACCGTCTGTATACTCGGGATACAGCAGACTGGCTCAAGTGGAGCTGGGCAGCGACTGCTCGCTGACTTAACCCTTGTTGCAGCAAGGCAACAACTTGAGCAGCTTCTTCTGGTGTGGTATCCATGGGTTTGCGAAAACAAGGAATACAATGCAACGAGATGTGTACCGGTCAACTTGCAACAAGCGACTGATAAGGTACACCGGATGTGGAAAGGTTTTATAGCGGGATCAGGTAGCGCAAGGCGTGGATTCCTAATGAGGTAATTAACACTGACGGGCAATTAAAATGCGTCATTAAATCTGCGCTTAGTTTTTTTTTATGGTATTGATCTTAATTGAAAGCCTAATTCTTCAGCTTTCGAATGACATATCACTTTTATATTTACCATTTATCGTTTTAGGAAAATCAATGTATATGTGCGCCGTGAAGGCTTGAGTCGATTTGGTTGCTCGCGAGTGTAGTAGATGTATAAGTATCCCAGGTTTTTTTAATGACACTGTAAAATAATATTTAATAAGTACCTAAATTTATAATATTTAATAAGCACCTGAATATAAGTTAGTAACATGCTAAATACTGGATTGTTAAAATGGGCCTTGCGGTTAACATAGACGAGTATGCTCTTGCTCATGCATTTAAAGTTTGTTTTTTATGTTGAAAATGTGTCATGTCTGAAATCTGAAGATCATTACATTATTATGACCTACTTTCAAAAACAATTCACAAACTCTTGCTAAAAATTTGAATACTGAACTACTGAACTTTAAATATACATTCTCAAGTAGTTAGGTATATTTTAATTTTACTAGGTATATGTTAAACGTGTCATAGTGAAACGCAAGAACCGCCGTCGTCATACATGAATGAAATGAAAATAAAAACAAAATAATTACGTAATAAAAGTAGGAACGGTGAACGCAGGGACTACATGGGGTACAGAGCATGGAGGAGCCCACACAATCTGCCGATGAACTCTAGAAAAGTGAACTCTGTTTTAGCGTGCAATTGAGTGCATTATCGCTTGCTTATGTATCTAAACTCACTGTGTTATGGCGAGGAAAATGAGGGATACTTTAAAAAAACTCAACATTATTGTCAGCCATCACTTCCAAACTAAGAAAAAACACATGCCGTAAAGAAAACAACCTAAAAAAGTAAACTCTAACTACCGGCTGTCAGAATTCAAAAATCGAACTTGCATAAAGCCGCATACATACCGGTGCAGTTTTGCCCGTGACGTTGAGCGGCAGTGAGTCCAATACGATCACTTTGAGGAAGTCCATGACCACGGCCCTGGCTGGATGCGTCGTCAGGTTGGCTGCGCCGCTCACTATCACCACTTCTTTCTCGGATCCGGGTGTGGAAGCGCCTGAGCTGTCACCGCTTTCACTTATCCCTGTATTTGGAAAACATTATTCGTTATTTTTGTCCTATTAAAATGCATTTTCAGCATTGTAATAGGGAATATGCAAGAGGTTCAAATAAAGGTCAAATATTATTTATAATATACTTTGTTATTTCATAACTACGCCTCCATCAATATTTTTGATTATAATTTATTTTTGAGCAAGTAAATGAAGTTGAAAAGTACCAATAAACTTCGGTAAATTATAACTTCAGAGAAACGTCACCCATTTTCTTAGGGCGGATGTGACGTCAAAATTCTTTATATATCAATCTCAGAATAATAACTTCTTTGCGTTTACGGCGGAAGTTAAATAAATGTCAAGTGTAAACAAAGAAATGTTAATGTCACCGAGTGTTTGTGATGCTCGTTGTGATCAGATACGATGGATCACATAAAAATTCTTCCAATAGATCCTAGCCTCCTATAACCTCTCCACTTCTTGTTTGATATGCTTGTTTGTTTGCAAAGTTTAGGAATTTTTATATTTTTTGTTGGTAGTGTATGGGCTGCCACTAGTTGTTCTTTTGTAATGAGGCGTAAACAGCCATTCGCTAGTCAACGAGCCTCTCAAATATGCTCCATATTGCAAGTGCAACACAATAAAATTAAATTTGTATTGTAAGTATTATGGCATGAACATGACACAAGTTGCTCTTTCTACTTTTAGGTTATAATGGCAGTCGTTAGTATATTTCAAAAGTAGTTATTTTTTTCTAAATTACGTTATGGAAGAACTCTCGTAATCAGAAGAACTGGACACATTAAATTTATTACGCAGTATGAACGAGTAAACTGTGGCCAGCTGCGGAAAAGTTTTTATTATAAATAAAAGATAATATGTATGTTATACGTTATTATTTTTGTAGAATTAAATTCGGGGATAATCATGTAGCATGTGAAAGAAAACATCGTGAGGAAACCTCAATATTTAGATTAAGCACATTTAGATATGTGAACCCACCAATCCGCAGTGGACCAGCGTGGTGGGAAATGGTCCAAGCTTAGGAGGGGGGTTGAGACCTTTGAGATATGCACAATGGTTCCATTCAAGAGAGCTAGGTGCAGGTTCTTACACCCCCACAGATAATATAATAGAATGATCCACTAACCCTAGCCTCTCTTACTTATTATTATTCTTCTTCTTCTTCTTCTTCTTACTGAGAACCAAAGTTACAGTAAGTACTTACATACAATACAAATATTACTTTATATTCATATTGCCATAATAGCGTAATATTGTGTACAAAGGTCCTCTGGTTTGCGCGCTCCCATTTCAAAAGAGCTACTAGTAGCTATTTACGAGCTCCCATTACAAAACAGCCACTGGTCACACTTTATACACTTCCTTTTTCGTTTGTTACCATGACAACATTGGTTTGTTGAAAATACAAAAGTACTCTGTGATTACTTGATTAGGTAAACAATCTATGCCGACTGACGGGACTCATTATTCTGAGCCGTGAAATTAAAAGATTATGACGTCACACCAGCCCGCCATCCTGACGGGAATTTCAAAGTGGTCGTGATGGTTGTAATTTTTTAACTTTCTTTAAAATACCTTAAATTACTTATTTTGGCGTTGAATTTTTTTTTAATATAATAAAGTGATGTAAAACTATCCAATAAAAGTATTTTAAAAAATTATGCATATTCCCTATTCACGATAATCAAAGGAATTGCTTCATGCCAATGAGTCGCCGTAATATTAATTTTTACGGGTAAAAAAGTTTAAAGTCAAAAAGATAACAGCCGATAACAATTTATAAAATGATAACTACAATGAATAGTGTCTTACCAGTATGAAGGTCATCCGTCCCATTCGGCGGGAAGAGCGTTGAGGCGAGAGCATTCAATACTTCTGCCATCATCATGACTGGTACAAAGTCCGGAAGCGTATTGTATAGAGAGAATAGAACCTGAAATAAACACAACATTCGCAACAATCGTCCATATTTGTTATGCATATTGCATAACCCAAAATAAGTAAATAGCTCCTGAACATTGTAGCCATGTTCAGGAGCTATTAACAGATACTATTGAATCATGGCTAATATCACTCTCAATGAAATAAAAAACAAACAAAAAGTTACGGCATTAGAATCGGTCTGTTAATTTTGGGCTAAGTTTGTCAAACCTCTCAAATGATAACATAACCCTCTTTCAGAATCGGTACACATAAAGAAAACGCTCACCTGCAAAATATTAGTAGCATGGTCGTTCCGCCAACTCAATTCAGCCGGCGTTTCACTGTGAATCAGCTGCCTTACAGCCGAAAGCAGTATCACCACGGCTTCAGGACACAGCGTTATTCTGGCACACAAAGCCGCCGCAGATTGCCTGGAAGGCAGTGACGCGCCCCATAAGCCCGCCCACACTCGCTCCATAGAGACGGATTTCTCCGCGCTGACCGTTCTCATTGGCTGGCCGAGGGTCAGGCCGAATAGGAGGTAGTACAGTTCTGGTATTTCCAGGTGCGCCAGGATCACCCTGTTAGGAAAGAAGGTAGGGTTTTAGCTTTTTTATGTACCGGTAAATTTATAAAGAGAGTTAAATGTAACATACAGAACATCTCCTGTGAATAATAAATACCTGATTTATGTATGTAATGCATAGAGACCCGATAACGCCAATAGCGAATGTCCTGTACCAGGAAAACCTCTTTGGCGAAGAGTAAATACCTGATGTATGTATAGTTAAGATCCGATAATGGCGACAGCGGATGAATGTCGTGTCGTTCAGCCTCCTCTATACTTGAGAGCAACAGGCATCAATGGGAAGCTTAGCGGCTATTTCTTCATTTTGACTGCTTTAAAAAATCCTGTAATGTATCTATGTATCTAATAATATCTTCTTATGCCGCAGCCAGCCGCCCGCGCCGCCAGTGCCGGCAGTAGCCACGTACCAGGAGAGCAGCGTGAAGCCGGGCGTGTGCAGCAGCGTGGCGCGCAGCTGCGTGTGCTGGTGCACGCTGGCGCCGAGCACCACGCCCGTCTGCGCCGGCGTCGCCGTCAGCTCCGAGTGCCGCAGCCAGCCGCCCGTGCCGACGCCCTCGCGGAACCTGAGAGGAGCAAACCATACGAAGTATAAGTGTTCTGTTCCCATCCCTCAGTGTAAGTCACCGTAATGCTCCCGGCACACTTACGTTACGTGTCGTGACGCGCCATAAGCAATCGGTTTCATATATTTCGCATGTTGTGTCGCGACACGACACTACATACAAATATTATGTCCCTCACCATATTATTACGTGTATGAAACCGATAGCGTCACGACACGACACGATATGTAAGTATGTGTCCGCATTAACAGCTACGCATGAAGGTGTTTCCCGTCACGCTCACTAACGTATTTTATAACGAGCGTGGAACTAAAATGATGATGGTGAAATTAAAACAGCGAGTATAATATGACACATTAAAATTTACAAACCTTTGCATTATCGCCGACTGCTGCCCCTGCCCAGAACACAGGATCACAAATATCCTGAGCGCCCACAGCACAGTCGTCGCATGGACATTCTCCATCATAAAACTCAGTAGCCAATCCATACCCAGCACCCTCGATATCTCCTCACAGACTATCGTATTCACTAGATTCCTCTGCGTAAACAACAAACCATGTAGCACATGGAAGCATTTGTTTCTCAAAATTATCTGCTCGCCTTCGCATTCTTTCTCACAATCGCTTTCTTTTGGGGTCAGGCTTTTTTCTGACTGCGTCGGTAACGGTAAGGTAAATGCCATGAATTGGCCTAGACATAGCAGATCAGAAGGCCTTGGTTGGCCGGCTAATAAGGCCGCTAATAATTGAATAAGTACGTTCTTTGTGCTGACGATTTTCACATCATTTATGATATAAAGTAGTTTGGAGACCAGTTGTAGCTCTCTCATTGTGCGTAGGTTGTGTGTCCTGTGGGCAGTTTCTGTGGCTAGCTCTAGTAAATGTTCGAGTAACGATTTGATGAGGCCGCCTGGAGCGCCGAGCCATACTTCAAGCTCGCATATTAGATCCTGGAACAATATTATTATTTATCATTTCAGAGGTGAGTAATCGTAAATAGCGTCCTATACAGAGGGAACCTAATGCAGTAGTAGGTATCACAAGATATCTACTTTGAACAATATATTTTTTTAATTGTCTGTAAGAACTGCCATGTATGAAATCTAAAGCATTTAAAACGGCTACATTTTATACCACTTACCTGAAAAGCCGTTAAATTAGGTATTGAAGACGTTTCCTTCTGACTATCCACCGTGCCCACCAATCCGAATATCAGATGCAGAATGTGTGAGTTCAACAGCTGTTTCTTCCTTTTCAATAACATGGCTAAAGTCTGGTATCCTTTTCTCCGGTCCATTTCTGCTTGAGCGGCTTTGTTTGAGCGAACTACACAAACTAACGCTTTTACACCTGCGTAGAGGCATTCCACGTCTTGTGCCATCGCAATAAGGCCTAAGAGGACCGAGCATCCACCTACTGTGTCAATCTGAAATAAAAAGGTGGGTTGAACAAGTTATTTCAACGACTTTGCTACTACTACAAACAAAATATGTTAACCTAATGTTAGCCGTAAGTATATGACATGACATGATATGATACAACTAGAAGAAATATAAAGTAAACTCACCATAATCGCAGCCGGTTTCGGGCAAAACACCCTCACACCCAGATAACCAACCACAGTACCACCCAAACACCTAGCCGGACCAGCCAAATGACCAGCGGAGTTATGTAGCACTCTTATAGGTGTCGCATTCTCATGAGACGACATCCCTAGCTGCTTAGCTATCGCTTTATTATCGTTCTTGCTGTAGACTTTCCGTATTTTGGCTAACGTAAGCTGCGACATAGCTCGCGCATTGATCCCGAATACGACTTTTTCTTCTGCCACTAATGGGCTTAGCGTCTCTTGGTATTGTCCGGGTAACAGAGGCGCTTGTAATGTACCGACGTAGTGCGGGCCCAGCTGGTAAATTATTGAGACTGTTTGTGCGGTGACGACCTGAAAAATAAATGTAGATATAATGCTGTAGCTGTAGAACAAGATCGAATTGAAATTGATTGTAAGCCCAGTTTAATTGCGAGCATTAATTTGAGACGTGACTTTTGGTAGCAGTCGTCAGTAAGAACAAGGGGCATTAAATATTGCGGAGCGCATGTACAGTCAGCTGCATAAGTAGCTATCTATTTTTGTACCTTGTCAATCTGAAACCGCCTATCAATTCATTGAAACATTGACGGTTCTTCAGTTTGACAAGGTACAGAAGTGTATAGCTACTTATGCAGCTGACCGTACATATTATGACTGTGTTATATATGGCTGCTATCTACTCACATCCTCCAGCAGCAGCGCGGGCCCCTGCCTCCACACGAGCCGCGAGTAGCGCCTCCACTGCGGGGGCGTGCCCAGGACGCAGTACACGTTGTACATAGGTATACAACCACTATCTACTCACATCCTCCAGCAGCAGCGCGGGCCCCTGCCTCCACACGAGCCGCGAGTAGCGCCTCCACTGCGGGGGCGTGCCCAGGACGCAGTACACGTTGTACATAGGTATACAACCACTATCTACTCACATCCTCCAGCAGCAGCGCGGGCCCCTGCCTCCACACGAGCCGCGAGTAGCGCCTCCACTGCGGGGGCGTGCCCAGGACGCAGTACACGTTGTACATAGGTATACAACCACTATCTACTCACATCCTCCAGCAGCAGCGCGGGCCCCTGCCTCCACACGAGCCGCGAGTAGCGCCTCCACTGCGGGGGCGTGCCCAGGACGCAGTACACGTTGTACATAGGTATACAACCACTATCTACTCACATCCTCCAGCAGCAGCGCGGGCCCCTGCCTCCACACGAGCCGCGAGTAGCGCCTCCACTGCGGGGGCGTCCCTAGTACACAGTACACGTTGGAGGCCCCGGACAGCGTCGCCGCGCCGCCGCCGGGGTTCGCGCTGACGTAGTGGAGCTTGCCAGAGTGCATGTGTTGACCTGAGAGAGGTATACAGGGGGTTAGACGAGGGGTATTGTAGGCCGAAAAGGGAGTCAGGAGGAAATTGTGAACACATAGTAAGTACGTATGTAAAGTAACTTTGCTGGTCCCGGAACACATGTATTCCATTTACCCAGATTTATGTTCTGCATTTTATGAATATAGCAGGTAGGTAAATTTTCTATGACTTATGAAAACGCAGGCGTAAAATACGCAAGATTTTGGAAATGCACTTATTTATTCATGCTTTATTGGCCAACAAGTCACCAATAATGTATAACGTATGTTTTAATTTAAAGTTACCTTAAAGTTAGTTTAGTTAAGTTAAGTAAGTTTAAGAACTCCTCCTTCTCGCTGTATCTGGACAGATACAGCGAGAAGGAGGAGTTCTTGAGCACGGCGCGGTTGAGCACCAGCACCAGATGGCGCCACTGCCCCTCGCCCTGTGTCTACTATACACATTTACAGTCATACCGTTCAGATACAGCAAGATAATTTATTAATCCTTTAATTGTCAACACGTTAGGTACTTTAACATCAATAACTAGCTACAATTAAAATTTACCGTCGAGATACAGCGAGAAGGAGGAGTTCTTGAGCACGGCACGGTTGAGCACCAGCACTAGATGGCGCCACTGCCCCTCGTGTTGAAGGTCGGGGCACCACACTCGCGCGCCGCACTCGCCAGAGCCTTCCGGCTCCCATTCGCCTACGTCTGTGGGAGGGAATGTCTGTTAGAGTGTGGGGATATGAGGTTGTGAGGGGTTGTTTGTTGTGAGAGTCAATAGCCCGTGTTCATAGGGCTTGTAGAAGGTTTATAAATCAGCGGTAAATACAGTATTCCGTGCGCATAGCGTAACTTTAGAATGACAAAACCGATTTTCATCACACTTAGCTTAGAACACTTTCGATGAAGTAGCCTTTCAAACTAACGACAAAACATTCGAATCGGTTCATTCGTCTCAGAGCTATGCCACCCCAAACTTATAAAAAAAATTGATTCAAGAATTTAAAACTAGCACTTACTATGAGGCACAATGGTCTCTTGTGTAGACACAATAATGGCTTTATCCCTCGCAGACAACACCACAGTCAGACACACCAGGTGTTCGTCGCGAGTGTTGTTGATGTTCCGTACGAGCGTCAGTAGACGGACGCAGTGGGGGTCCTAATACTTAATTGACTATAGCTTTTGAACGGCTGGTCCGATTTTCATCAAACTTAGCTTGGAACCATCTTGATGAAGTAACCTTTGAAACTTACTACATGCCATTCGAATCGGTTCATCCGTTCCGGAACTAAGCGACCCTAAACTTATAGGTATTTTTGTCATTCTAGAAATATAATTTTAAACTAGCACTTACTATGGGGCACAATGGTCTCTTGCGTAGACACAATAATAGCTTTATCTCTGGCCGACAACACCACAGTGAGACAGACCAGGTGTTCATCGCGAGTGTTGTTGATGTTCCGTACGAGCGTCAGTAGACGGACGCAGAATGGGATCCTAATACTAAACCGAGCATAACTTATGAACAGCTGAACCGATTTTCATGATACTTTGCTTCGAACACTCTCTATGAAGTAACCTTTCCAACTAACGACAAAACATTTGAATCGGTTCATTCGTTTCGGAGTTACGTCACCACAAAATTCTACCATATTTTTTATCCATTGATAAAAATGCAGCACTTACTATGAGGCACAATAGTCTCTTGCGTAGACACAATAATAGCCTTATCCCTTGCAGACAACACCACAGTGGGACAGACCAGGTGTTCGTCGCGAGTGTTGTTGATGTTCCGTACGAGGGTCAGTAGACGGACGCACTGGGGGTCCTAATACTTAATTGACTATAACTTTTGAACGGCTGAACTGATTTTCATGAAACTTAGCTTCAAACACTCTCAATGAAGTAACCTTTCAAACTAACGACAAAACATTCGAATCGGTTCATCCGTTTCGGAGCCACGCGACTTCAAACTACCATTCTTTATTCAACTATTTTAAAAACTAGCACTTACTATGAGGCACTATGGTCTGTTGCGTAGACACAATAATAGCTTTATCCCTTGCCGACAACACCACAGTGAGACAGACCAGGTATTCGTCGCGAGTGTTGTTGATGTTCCGTACGAGGGTCAGTAGCCGGACGCAGTGGGGGTCCTAATACTTAACCGAGCATAACTTTGGAACGGCTGGACCGATTTTCATCAAACTTAGCTTAGAACACTCTCTATGAAGTAACCTTTCAAACTAAAGACAAAGCATTCTAATCGGTTCATCCGTTTCGGAGCTACGCCAACTCAAACTCATACCATATTTTCATTCAAGAATTGTAAAACTAGCGCTTACTATGAGGCACAATGGTCTCTTGCGTAGACACAATAATAGCCTTATCCCTCGCAGACAACACCACAGTGAGACAAACTAGATGTTCATCGCGAGTGTTGTTGATGTTCCGTACGAGGGTCAGTAGACGGACGCAGTGGGGATCCGTGCGGGGATCCGAGTATTTTTCTACACATATCCAGGTTGAGTAGGTGAGGCCGGTTTGTGGTGGGAATACTCTGTCGCCTGGAACAAGAAAGAAACTTATGAGAAAGGTAGGACAAACGATAAATAAACGTTCTTTCTCATTTAGGTGGGTTGGTATTTGATTATTATAGACGGTAAATTTTCAAAAAGGTGTGATTTTTTTTAGGTATGTAGAAATTAATAAATATGAATATAATAATAATTTTCAAAGCTTCGTAGTTACAAGTATCCAGTTGCCCGACAGTTACAGGCGGTAACTCTAGATTGTACGTGTACGTTGTATTAAATGTACCGATTGCACACGTGTGTTACTTGTTCGTTTTTTGTCAAGCTAGTGTAACCCTCCAGACATACGAACCCGTCCGCCGACATGTCGACCAACAGACAAACACACAGACACACATACCGGAGCCGATGCCGCCCAGAGTGGCGCTGTCCTGCGTGCCCAGCGCGTTCAGGTTGGCCGACTGTGGAGCGACGCTAGGCAGGTAGAGACAGGCGAAGCCTTCGGCGGACATGTCGAATTCGACGAATGGCGGCAGCGTGCACGAGTTTTGTGATCTGGAATAAGGGTTGAGGTTAGTTTACATGACAGCTGAAAAAAACATATTTATAAGAAGCGGGGTAAACGGGCACTAAATAGAGGGAAGTTTACACAAGTCATGTAAGCAAAGAAGGCGCTGACTACACACCATAGTATTAACCTAAACATCGCTTTGAGAGTGATACGTCAGATATACCTACATTCAACCACTTTTTAGGTTTTAAGCATAAAAGCCTGCTGATATATTTACCTGTAATCCCTCGGCGTAGTCATAGACACCAAAGTCTTGATCCTCGTCAGTGGAACAGGACCACCCGGCTTGCACACCTGGCCGGGCTCCGGTGCTAGGCAGTTTAGAGGGTTGCCCATGCGAAGGAACTCTCTGGTTGAGGAAAAAGAAATGAGCTGTTTTAGATTCCCCACATTATCCTTATGTTACTAATGTGGTAACATTCAGTGTGGAAGGGGTAATTTAATTAAATATCGTAAAGTGAATATTACACATAATACACATAATAATATAAGTCAATTCAAAAGGGACACCGATAGGAATCGTGTTGTAATCCTGTGTCCTTCGCCACTCCACTTTATCCCGTCCACATGTGGTATTCAATCTTTCAAACATTATCCAAGTAGTAAAATATCCTTACTTTAGTAATACATAGTAAGAAACTGGACCGACCACTTTAGACAGGCATACCTTCTCGGAAAAATCTTTGTCAATAAAATTGTTAACTAAATAGTCGAATAAAGTTCTTGAATAAAGTTACCTCAACTCCAACGGCCTCAACGAATGCGCGGCCAATCTCTCCAACATGTACTGTATGGGGGCGTGTAACGCGTGTTTCTCGTTACGTAGAGCATTTTCACACACCCGGAGTAGCACCCCCGCCAGCCCGACGCCGCACATCACTTGCTGGTTGCGTTCACTGGAAGGAGAAATACATGTTTAAAAAGATATACAGAGTGTTGCAAAAAGTGTATACTAAGCCTAAACGTGTGCAGCATGTTATATCTAAGCCCGAAAAATTAAATAAGAATTTCAAAATTCACGAAATAAAAAATATTTTTTGGATAGGGGGGCGGCATCATGGCGCAGTTGTCAACGAATGAAAGAGCGCTAGCGCAGCAGCCGCGCCAGCGCCACTCAGAGTTACCTCCTCAGCAGGCTCTTGAGCACGTGCGCCAGGTAGTGGCTGAGCGGGGGGGGGGGCGCCGCCGGCAGCAGCCGCGCCAGCGCCAGCCCCCCTGCGCGCCCCGCCCCCCCTCCCCCCCGCATCCAGCACGAGCCGACGAGTGGTGGGGGATACAGGGCGCGTGTTTACCGCAATTGTGGAATAGAAAAATAGCGCCAATTATACTATAGAGAGCACCAATTCATAGCGCGCATTACACTATCTAGCGCTCCATATAATAGCGCGCATCTATCTAAATATAACGCGCACCAATGAATAGCGCGCGCTATAAAAAGCGCGCACAATTACCGAATAGCGCGCATTAGGGTCAATTCAGACGTACCACAACCACACCACAGCCACAACCACACCACAACCACGCGATGTGGTCGGGCGTATATTTTGTATTGACAATGAATAATCCAATTCACACGTGCCACATTTTGCCGTTGTTATCGACCACCTGTGTAATACGACCACATCGCAACGGCAAAGCCGCCACGCGGCGGCGGCACCGCGGCAACCTGTTTTCCGTATTAACTGCACACGACGACGTGGTTACCACATCGCAATGACAGCGACAACGCAACCACATCGACATTTTGTCGCTGCCACAACGCAACTGCAAAAAGCCGCTGTCACACAATTCACACGTAACCACAGCTTGACCACATTTTGTCGCTGCGACGTGGTGTGGTTGTGGTACGTGTGAATTGACGCTTAATCAATAGCGTCCATCAACCAATAGCGCGCATTAAACTACAGCGCGCACTATTCAAAAGCGCGCGCAAAATATCCCAAAACCCGCCCACCACTCCCATCGCACAGTTACCTCCTCAGCAGGCTCTTGAGCACGTGCGCCAGGTAGTGGCTGAGCGCGGGCGCGGGCGCCGCCGGCAGCAGCCGCGCCAGCGCCAGCGCCAGCCCCGCGTGCACCGCCCACGCCTCGCCCGCCCCGGGGGGCGAGAGGGGGAGGGGCGCCGTGCGGCCCGTCGGCTTCGGCTGGAAGGTAATGGTTTTTCATTGAGAATATTGAGGGTCATTAACTCATAGGTAGAGTCGGTCGAAGTGGTCAAAAGGGCATTAGGTAATATTAGAATAAATTAGAGGAACCGCAGGATCACTTTAAAAGTTTGTAAGTACCTATTGATGTTTGCTACTCTTTCACAGGCAATAAGGCCGCCTTTTTGTACTGTTTTAATTTTTTAGTTTTATTTAGTATTTTTTTCTGTTTTGGTGCAAATAAAGAAGATTGTATTGTATAGTTATACTTATAAAAGCCCCTAATTATGAATATAAAATAGGACACTAAATACATATTATGATACGATAAACACCTAGCCCACTTTTAATCCCTGAAATACCAATGGAAAACGTTTAAAGACCAAAATGGAAAATAGCTGCATAAAAATAAAATGAACCCAAACATGACTAACCTCACTGGCCGAGCTCTGTCGCGTCAGACTCGGCGACTTAACGTTCAGCGAGCCGCAGAACGTCGGCTTGTCGAACGAGTCCAGCGCCACGTCGTACAAGAACCGCAGGATCACTATCGCGTTTATACACACGGCCGGAATGTTGGTGGGGAATCTGGAATAGGTATTTTCACTTTTTTAACCGGTCCGAAGGATGAGAAATAATGTTAAAGGATAGTAGCTAGTATTTTTAGAAATAGAGTATATTGCTTGGATTGTGTTGTTTAAAATGTACAACAAAAACATTAACTGCCTCTGTGGTCTAGTGCTGGAAGCTCTGTTGCAAGACCCTGAGTTCCCGGGTTCGAATTTTAGTTAGAACATAGAAGGCGGATCACCTGATAAAAATAGTGCCAATAGACCATTATTACATTTCTACCCCAATAAAATACAGAGTTTAATTAATATTGCAACACTCACGTGGTCTCCAATAGATTCGAAGTGAACAGTTCGTGGAACACCTCATACAGCTCAGGGTCTCCCGACTCCATCTCGACCGGTAGCTCTTTCTCATCCGTGAAGCAGCCCAGCTGCCTTATTGTGTCGCAGAATGTCGTCGTGCAGATCTGAAACAACAGTTTGTGTTCAGAAATTGTCAATAACTTCACAGCTAAAACTTTATTTTTTTGCTTCTCTATTGATATTTTCATTGTTACCTATGTGACTAGCATGACCTTAGCACGCTCTTAACTGTTATGGATGCTGTATATTTTAGCTCCTGTAATCTTATACAAACTATATAATAATCAAATCCTGCTAGATACCGATGTCCTTAGTAGCTCATCCACCATGTTAGACTCAGTAGGTACGTTTTATGATCCGCGCAGTCCCACTCGAGCAGTCGCAGTAATACGCCATAATGTATTGCCATATTCTATCCATTCTAGCTTATAGGGCGACACGCACCAACGTCTTAAATCTAGATTTAGTGTTGAATCTCGATTTAAGAAACGTCAGTCCATATAAATTTATGGCATAAATCAAGATTTAACACTAAATCTAGATTTAATATGTTGGTGCAAGTGGCCCTAAGATACAACATACAACACACTTACCTCATGATGAAAGAACTTGGCGTTGGCCGGCTCGAAGCGCATGGCGGTGCTGATGGTGTAGAACACGACGTGCAGCAGCTGCAGCATGTCGCGCGACATGGCCGCGTCGCCGCTCAACTTGCCCTGTAGCGATGACAACACGCTGGTTACGTAGACGAAGCCGCTGACCTGGGAATGTGGAGAATACAGGGTGTTATTATTGATTAAACGCTTTGAAAACTCAACAAATAAATATAGATCAAGTAAGAACACCAATTTTACTAAATCAAACTTACAACAAAGAATGACGACTGGTCCTATTCGATGTCAATATGACAATAACCAAACTGGGTAGTTCTTTCATAACGGTGACAAACGCTGGTCCAGCTGTTGTTTGTCACTGACACGCTAACAAGAAGAATGGAAAGCCGCAATTTGATGTAACCTTTGAATAAGAATAAAGTCTTATCAACCAGTTTCAGTAGTTTTTCTTGTGGCTTTTTGTTCGTAGTTTTTAAACTAATAAACAGAATGTAAAACGGCCATTCGTTAAGACAAGACGCCCTTTCTCCATACAATCCTCCTCGCCGGACCCGCTCACTATCAGCTCTCTAGCTACAGTGAGACACACCTTCCTGAATATAGTCCTGGTGCGGTGGCTCTCGCGCAGACAGGCCTATTAGCTCCCTCGCTGCTGCACAGTGAGACACTTCTTCTTGGCGTCCTATGACCCCCCAGTGGGGCAAAGGGCAGACACAACGGTTCTCCATCTCTGTCTGTCGACCAAGTCATCTCCGAGTCGATTGAAAGGCGCCAGTTTTGTTTAGGGTGGCTTGCCCTGCGGATTACAGTGAGACACATCATCATCATCAGCCAATAATCATCCACTGCTGGACATAGGCCTCGCCCAAGGAGCGCCACAAAACTCGGTCCTCGGCCTTCCTCATCCAACCACTACCCGCCACACGCCTAAGGTCGTCAGTCCAGCGGGCAGGAGGGCGTCCCACGCTGCGTTTGCCTGTTCGTGGTCTCCACTCGAGAACTCGTCTACCCCAACGGTTATCGGTTCTTCGATAGTGAGACACACCTTCCTGAATATAGTCCTGGTGCGGTGGCTCTCGCGCAGACAGGCCAGCAGCGCGCGCAACACGTGCAGCCTCAGCGGCAGCGCGTCGGGCGGCGCCGCGTGCATGCCGCACAGCAGCGCCGACATGTCCTCCTCGCCGGACCCGCTCACGATTAGCTCTCGGACTACGCCTGGGGAGGGAGGATAGGGTTGTCAAGAACTTTTAGGATAAAAAAATATTAAGGCGGAAACATGACGTGTCGTGTCGATGAAATCGATTGCTTATGGCGCGTCATGACACGACACGTAAGTGTGCCGGGAGCTTTATGTGTTCATTATGGTGTGACACATGACATCCAGAGTGATATTAAGGCAAATGAGTATGTAAACTTAAACATAGCTTTATGTTTAACTGCTGGACTGAAGTCCAGTAAGTTAAAGGGATCGAAAATCGTCGCCGGAAATCTGTTGCGGCTATGCATGACGTGATTTAATTATCTGACGTTTTACATTATTTAATAGAAGCAACAAACTTATGTAAAACAGCAACAGCAAAACACTCATTATGGAAATGACATACCTAGTTTCAACGAAAGTAGTTTAAGCGAAAGGTAGTTTGAATAATTGCAGCTCTTTGTTCTGCTAATATGGTTATTTTCTACTTTTTGCCTTTTTGTTACCACAGTAAACTACCGGTCAAACATAATATATAATTTACCAGCCTAGTTTCACCTTAGACGATGATGACGAATATATAATGAGATAAACCACAAACCTAAAGCCTTATTCCTGCAAGACTCGTGCACAACCATGCCGTGGACACACTTGGCGCCGCCGCACTCTCTAAACACGTTGCAATTGCTCGCGTTCCCATTCAATAAAGCCGTCAACCCTTCCATCACCAGCGACCCCAATTCTTCCTCCTCTTCATCTTCCTTAGGGTCTTTTATCAACGATTCCTGCTTCGAAAGCCTTTTCCGCCGTTCAGGGGCTTTCGGAGACTCTAAAGGGTCAGTGTTCTCGGCAGTTTTGGCTTTTTCTTCTTCGAGGATTTGTTTGTCTTTGAGGAATGCTGCGTAGCGAGATAAGCAGGTCACGAAGACTTCTAGCATGCCCACTTCCCGGTATACGTCTTTGAATATGGCGTTGTGTCTGAAAATTTACGCACCTATTTAGTACTGAATCGTTTCTAGATTATAGGTAAAGTCAAAAGACTATGCTTAGCCAGTGGACCATTAATTACGGGTTTATGAAGTTGATCAGTCAATCAAATATAATGACTTTTGACGCATGTGGTCATAACAATATGTACTACATAACTAACTATTTAACAAGAATCGCAACTCGATATTAAGCTCTTGTATTGATTACAAATTTAATTAATTTACCCAACCGAAAAATCGACTTACTTGAGTATATTCAGCAGCGTCTTCATACACAATATACTGCAACTCTTCGACCGATTAGCCTTCAACAGCAACGACAAAGAAATCAGCTCTTTACACGGCACAAAGTTCAACTGGTACACAATAAACTCCAACAATTCATAGAACTTCTCTTGTATCTCTGCGCTCTTGGTATGTATTCTCTCTGAGAACTGGCTCAGGGTATTCTGGTTCTCTAGTATGAAGTAGTTGGCGTTGTCTGCGTGGTATACGCTAGATATTGCGTCCAAGATCGTGCAGCAGAGAGCTGGGGAGTTGGACTTGATGAATACTGATTGGAGGACCTGTTGAAGAGAGGGGTGTGTTAATATCTGGTGCATGGAATCGAGCTTATATGATAAGAAGATAAAATCAGAGTGTGGCTGTATCATGCACGTGGCCGTCTGTTGTAAGTGAATACGTTTATTTTATGTAAGTATTCATATAGCCCGTTATATATAATATAGCCCACCTGGGCGTAATTCAACCACGCTGACCAACCTATTGAGATGTGCCATGTGTGCGGCAGTAGATTATAGTTATAGTGTTAGGACAGGAGAACTCTCTGTTCCATCACTCGGGTTCCCCTCATCTCGCCTAACCTTTAAAACTCGTTTCGCATAACTCGTATGGTCAAAACTTTTTTGGTCGAATCATCACTTGGCCAAGACTTATGTGGCATAAGGCCTATTTCGTCTAAAACTCTTTAGGCATAATCTTGAACACCTAAGTCTCGTTATGTCAAATTTATGTTCGTATTGTATAATATTGTTTCTCCTAATATAATTATCTTAATAAAATATAATACTCGTAAGTATATTAAGTATGTATTAAACAAAAATGAACAAACAAGTATGTATTGTACAAATTGTGTTAGTTTTCGATTTAGGATCGAAACCTAAAGATAGGTGCGACGACGAGCAAAGCGAGGAGGAGCGTGTTAGGTGCACATGTTCATCAAAAGCAAAGCGGAGCGGAGCGTTCGCACATAAAGGAAACAGTACAAGGCACCTGTTTGCGCTATGTAGGGAGACGCTCCGTCAAAGCCAAACGAATATTATTGCTTTGTATAACCTATGCATTATTAGGCTATTCAAGATTTGGCCATACCATTATTAGGCTTAAAAAGATTATGCGAAATAAGTTTTTACTAAACGGGACTTATGCCAAACGATTTTCGGCGAAACGAGACTTTAACCAAACGTTACTATGCAATAAGAGATTATGCAAATAAATCTTAGGCCAAAAAAGGTAGAACCCATCACTCTCATAACCCAATGGGATGGTCGAAACGACCAAGCTTAACCATTTGTCCAATTCCATTTCTAATAAACTTTAGTCGTGTGTGTACCTGAAAAGCCTGCACATTCCTCACAGCCTGTCCCCTGGCCGCGGGCTGCGGCAGCACGAACCCCTGCAGCTGGAACAGCTCCGTATTAGCTCTGGGCGGCCGGAGTTCAGTGAACCCGCACGCGCAGAGAGAAGACACCATCAGGACCAGGTTCCGGAGGGCTGCCCGCGCTTCTGTGCCGCTTACTCGCTCTTCTTCTAGCCTGTGGAGATAAAAAACGTTAGTGGTGGTAGCCCTAATATGAATGGTATTCATAAGCGCATGTGCAAAGAGAAGTCCCTATCTAGTGTGTAATCCTAGCCTGTGGAGATAAATAGCGTGAGAGAAGCGACCTCTTCTTTATTTGATTGGCATAAAGCTATAGGTATAGTGGTACTGCAAACCTTGTCGATCTTTATAATACCAGCCACAATTTATGATACCAGCTATAACTTATAATACCAGCTAAAACGTATAATACCAGCTACAATTTATGATACCAGCTACATTTTATGCTAAGAATCACTTGATAATCCAACCCAAGCTTTTTGAAGAATGAGAAACATTGCCTGAAGTCTAGTATTTTGCAGTAAGTATGCTTAGCTAATGTAACCAATGTTATTAAAAAAAACATAATATGTGCCAAAATATCTAAATTAACAAGCATAAAATAAAAAATGTGCTTACCCTGAAGTTAGCAAGTCGGGTGGCTTTTGTCTTTCGTGTCTGTGACAAAATAAAAAAACAAAACAAAATGTGAACAAATAAACCAATAGTGTGAAAATAACACAATATAATGCGTGCTAACTATAACAAACTAACTAACCAACATTTTAACAACCACATCAAATCCTTATTACACATAATATTGACTTACTTGAGTAAGAATTCTGATAGGAATACATATCCCTGGCACGTCCGAAAATCGTCCAGTAATAATTGACTAACTTCACTCGAGTCTTTCAGGAAACAAAAAGCTGCTACAAACATCTCTACTACCTGAAAATATATATATTTCAGTTTAATAAAAATAAGCTAATAAGTATGTAGGTATATGCTTAACAAGTATTCAAGTAGAGTCCATGGAGTAGGCAAACGTAGCGTGGGACTCCCCCAGTCCGGCAGATCTTAGACAAGCTGTAGAGGTTGTATGAGGAAAGAGGAGGTCAGAGTGTTGTTATGTATGTACCGAAAGTTTTTAAGTTCGTAAGTTCTCGGATTTTTTTTTTTTTTATCTATTTTTATTTGGGGACTTTGTTTTCTGTAGAAACATGTCAGTCCCATCATACCCTAATACAAGATAACAATCAGCTATTTCTTAACCTTAAACTAAATCTAACAAAGCTAAATAGTAGCTTGCAATTTTCAGACTGTGGGCTTGCTAGAATATATTGCATGGCTCCTAAATCTAAAACATTAATATTAAGTAACTTAAATAATAAATCTCTGTCGGCCTGGTTCCGGACACACTCCATTACTAGGTGTTGGGCATCTTCAATCACACCACACCGATCACAATTGGGGGATTCTGTCTTCTTCATCAAAAAACCAAATTTATTTAATGGCATGTGTCCGGAACGCAGTCTGTGAGCAACAATAACATTTTCTCTACTGATATTTATACTTGCAAACCAAGGTACTTTGAGGGGTTCACTTTGTATAGTTTTGTACCAAATGCCTTTGTCTTTAGATTTAACATCAAAATATTCTTTCCATAAATTCCAACATTTCATCCTTATTGTAGGTAGTGCCTCAAAGTAGCTTGGTTTGATACTATATATTACACCATCGACAGCGGCCAGTCCGGCTAACTCATCAGCTCTCTCGTTACCTCTTACTCCCACGTGGGAAGGGACCCATTGTATGTTCACTTTTCTGTTAGACACATTAATACTATTTAACTTATTTAAAATTTCATATGCTACAGATACACCTCTGCATCCAGAGGCGCAACGAGCTATATGTTGAATAGCGCTTTTACTGTCAGAGAAGATAACTATTTTCTCTGCTGGCAAATTCAAGGCATAAGAGAGTGCTGTTGAGATCGCCACCAACTCTGCTGTCATTATGGATACATTCGATACTATTTTGTGTTTGTAGCCAATATCTAAATTGTGATCATAGTATGCAGCACCGGTCCCACAATCTTGTTTGGACCCATCAGTAAATATTTTGTACCAACCATTAAATTTCTTATAAATTTCCATGACAGTCATATCTTTTAATTTCTTATTTTCATAAAAACATTTTGGTTTATCTACATTTTCTAAACTATGCCAAATAATACCTTCAATTTCAATACTTGACAGCCAAGTATCGAGGGAAAATATTTCTAACGGCCATGAGGAATGAATGTTCTCTGTTTTAGTTATTTTGTAGGTTGTAACTAATAACGGTTTCTTTTTGTTAAGCCAATATCTGTTATCAAGTAAACCTTCTAAATTGCTTAATAACTTAATCGTTGAATTATTTTCCCATGATTGGTATTGAGGCAAAACTTGTAAGCAAGATATTGGCGTCTTACATGTAAAGGTGGTACACTGACTTCGCTTTCCATAGCGTGAATTGGTGTGCTCCTAATAAATCCACCGATTATCCTTAATGCCTGATTCTGAGCTTTATCTAGTTTGTATGTGTGACAGTTGGCACTGCAATCGTACAGAAAGCACCCATAGTCAATGCGACTTCTAATAAGCGCAATGTACAGCCTTCTCAAGTGTTTAGGGTGTACTCCCCAACCACTGCCAGCCAAAGCTTTCAAAAGATTTAGAAATTTCAGTATTTTTTCACAGCATTCATTAATGTGCTTTCCCCATCTCAGTGTAGAATCCAACCACATACCTAGATATTTGACAGTCTGTACAGAAGTTATGACCACATCATTAATTTTAAGTTCTATCTGTTGCCTTCTTCTGCCTCTACTGAAGATACAAAGTTTCGATTTAGATGGCGAGAGCTGAAGTCCTAATTCTTCTAGTAAAACAATCATTATATTAAGTGCTCTTTGGATACTGGCTGCTCCATCTTGTAAATTATTACAGCTAGTGTATAAGGCAAAATCATCTGCATATTGACAAATAAGGACATCAGTAATTTGTTTGCAAATTTTATGGGTGACAATATTAAAGATCAAAGGTGAGATTGGGTCTCCTTGAGCTAAGTTCTCGGAATGGGATCTAACTTTGACGACGGCAGGTGTAGTGGTTACTGTAAGTACACCTTCTATTTTGTTGTGTTATGTTTAATAAGTTTATGTAAAATAAAACATCTAATGTAGTTTTCACACTTACTTCTAAAGGCGTCAGCTCAGGTATCCTTTGCATATTCTCTATGCATAGACCGACGCATCCCTTATCTGTAAGTAGACATTATTATGTAGACCGATGTCAAACATCGATAGTTTTAAAAGTCAAAGGTCAAACTAAGTTTACATTAGCATAAAGGTCAGGATGGTGTAGATGTAGATGTATCTATCTTCTGCATAATTTAATTTTCCTTTTAGACTAACCCCCTTATTCATAGAGAAATTACAATACGTTTTAACTAATAAACTGTTTTGTCCCTCTCCGACAAAGTACAATTTGTTCTTTGACAGAGAGGGACAAAACAGTTTATTAGTTAAAACGTATTGTAACTTTTCTATGAATAAGGGGGTAAGTGCATGGAGTAAGTGTGTTTAGGTAAATGCACCTATCAGGTTATATTCCGTATTGAATGGACCTTGTTAATGGTATACCAAGTTGATTAAGTTGATTAATTACGAGTAACAATTTATAATTCAGACATAATGGGTTCAGGCTAAGCATATCCTTAACAACGGTTTAGGTTCTTCCAAGAAATTACGATAACCCTCAATGCCACCAGATACCTAACATTACATTCAATGCCATACATAGTTTACACAGTACAACTTTTCTTTGTACAATCAATAAAATGTACTTACAGTTTACAGTGTAATTTGCATAACAAGCCTTATTTTCCAATAGCAGATAGGTAGTTATGTACCTATAGGCTAATTTAAATTTTAAATGTACACACAAAGATAACATGATGTTACAATTTGCACATCTCAGATAGTCGCTCCCATAACATGGATATAATTATTTATAGGCTGGATTATCATTTCAACTTTATAGCCCGAAAGGTATACTTCAAGGTGTAAGGTATCAGTATGTGAATGAGTTAAAAGGAAATAAAGTTTAGATACAAGAAGGTTTTATCATAATGCTCTTAGTAGAGGTACTAAACAACTTACTATGAATATACTGCACCACCGACTGTGTGAGGCCATGTCTGGACAATGTCATCAAAACTTCAGCGGCTGACTTCCTCCACATGATGTTGTGTGGGGCGCACCATGATGTTATAGCTGAGAACAGCAAGCTCAGGTCGTCTTTCCTTGCCAGCTCTTCACATGGGAAAGGGTGGCTGCACAACCTTACTAGGACCTGTGGATATTAATGTGTTTCATTATAATTTGCTGCCCAAGTGATTTAATGGTATAAGTCTTTTCTTTTGGGTAAGTTTGGAGTAGGTATTTTAGTTTTCTCAAAGAGAGTTGATTTTTCAATAACTACATTTTACTGTACAATCATAAACCTATATGTATAACATAAGTGATACACACTCTAGTGTGAGTGTAGTTAGGTATAAATGCATACACAAAATATGTTATGAAGGTATGATAATGTACAATGTACATGGTAGATAGTAAAGGATATTATTATTATTAGTCATCTATTGACTTTTTGCCAAGTGATGAATATTTTTGAAATATACTATGTAAGTGAATATAACCAGTATTTAAACAGCAGGCAATAATATAAATTTTAAAAGTACCTATCTTTCTATTTTTACCTGTACAAATATTTTCTGCAACAAAATCCTCCTTTCCCGCGGGGTGAATTCACTGTTGCTGTCCTGCACATCTGCCTCCGACTCAGGAATTTCAGGCAAATCAAAAAATAGATATAAACATTTAACCAAGGTTGATGGAATAGCTGCTGTTGTCATGACCTGCAAACAAAAACTTTTTCATTCAAGGTATTCAATTTTAGCCTTGATCTCTTTTTCGTGCATAAAACAAGTGAAGCAGATAAATTTTGAATCACCACTGCTTGGTACCTACTATAAGGCATTAGTAAAAAACAATGAGGATTCATTCTTAAACATTGAACTGAACTAAAAATACTGTATGATTAGAACAATATTTTAGTTCCTTTCAGTTAAACTAGGCTCATTATACATATTTAATAAACTGAACATTCTTTATCCATTATGGAGTTCTTTGGTTTTGCAATATAGCCATTTTACATACACATTAGGTAAGCTCTAAACACAAAGGACTAATCTTGAATAAAAACAATTACCTGTATCAATGACTGATCACCGGCTGCTAAAAGGTTCAATGTAGACAGTAGCATCCAGCCATTGCTTGACTCTTCTGAATTCTCTATTTCCAGGAACTTAGCGATGGCACAGCTGGCTGCCTCGGTGCTCTGGTTACTGGCTCTCTTCCGTATCTCAGAGACCATCAGTTTTGAGACTTGTTGGCAGAATGACAGTATGTCCCAGAACTTCTCATTCATCTCACTCGAGGGACTTGTGCCAAACACCTAAACAAATTTTATGTTGTTGACAAGTTTTTTATATTGATAGTATGATTTGTTAGTTGTGAGTTACAATATCTCTCTATGTTAAGTAATCTTGTATCATACTAAAATTAAGTGACTTACTAGAGATGACTTGGTAAATTGGCTATGTATTCGTTTTGTATTGGTAGTAAGAATAGTAGGTTTCAATCTAAGAAGTGGAGTGCAAATGATTTGGAGCACTTGCAATGTCCAAAAGCCTACCTATTATTGCATTTTTTCTACCATGTAGAAGGGCCATCTCAAATCCCTTCAACAGGAAACTGTTAACAATAGAGATGTGACCCAAAATCTTCAAGTAGTATGAAAGTTAGGTAACTTGCCTTGCAGAAGAGAGGCAGCATGTTGTAGAGTTTGTCATCCTTCTCGGCGTCGGTGAGCGGCTGCGGCGGGTGCGTGTACTCCGCGAACAGCTTCTTGAGGTGCATGAGGCCGAGCTGCACGTGCGACGCCGCGCCAGCCTCCCCGGGGTCGGGGGCCGAACTCGCGGCCCCCCGCAATTTGCGCATCAAATTCATTTTCACGCAAATTTCTCCTGTACCTCCGTCGCAACACAAAAACTAAGGTTCAAGGAAACAACACATATTTTCTGAAGACACTACGAAGGAAAACATGCACTGAAAACGCACTATTTTCTTGTAAGAATATTTTCAAGAAATTGTTTACAGTATCGAATGTCCCCATAATTGAACATAATTGTAGGACCACACACACTAAAATCAGAGTTTTTGTATTGTTCAATAAATACTTTATCAATCGAGAATAAACGTGTAGACTACATTATTACGATGATAAATAAATAATAAATTTATATTTTCTGTATCACTGCCGTACGCCCACACAAAAAATTGCGTACAAAATGTAATCTGTGATATTGCGTTCAGCTTTTCTGTTCTGTGATAATCTGTCATCTTTGAGCCGGCTCCACACGTTGGTCCCAACGCTCGTACCAACGTTGGACTGCAAATTGGGAGAGGCGTACATACGTTGGCTAATAAACTAGTTCTGTCCCGGCAGGGCCAACGTGAAGATGTCCGATACAGAAATCTTAACTGCTCTGAGGCGATTAATATGTGCTCATGAATGATTCCCGCTTTTTAAAAATCTTCAATTGAGAAGATCATGCCCATATTCTGTTGAATGCTGCGCCATGCATCAGCTAATACATTTTGATATTTATGTTCCTTTCGAGTTGCGTCCCATATTATTGGATGTGCTTGTTGTTAAGCTCAATAAAATCTGTAACTTTTTAATTTTGCCATAAAGATGACGATTTTGTGGATAAGAATCCATTCTCGCTCGACGTCCGCACTCGTTGCGTGTTGCAACAGCACTGAGCAAAGCGCCAACGTGTGGGCGTGATCGCCAGCGTTGGCGCAGATTCCTTTGATAAAACCGACACGAGACGGCCAACTACCAACGCTCGCCCCAACGTTGGGGCCAATGCAATTTTCTAGATCCATACGTTGGACGAGTAGCGTTGGGACCTGCGTTGGGGCCAACGTATGGAGCCGGCGTGAAAAGCCCGGTTCCCACGGGTCGTTTTTTCCAGTCTGGCGAAAGACACTGGAAAAAAATAAGTATGGAACGCGTACGAAAAATAATGGCGAGCACCGCTCACAGTACTCTGTGAGCGGTGCTCGCCATTATTTTTTTACTTTTTACGCTATCATAGACATCTTTGGCTTTTGTCATCTGTCAGTGTCAGTCAGTCAATCGTTTAGTTTGAAAAATAATTTTAAATCATAAATAAATTAAGATTTAACAGTTATTTATATATTATTATTACTGTGGATAAGTGCAGTGTTTGTGTGGAGATACCTAACTATTAGTGTTGCTTGATATTATTGATAATAATTATGTTTTATAAAACTTGTGAAATATGTGGTTTAAGAGCCGCTAGCCGGTCGTATAGATGGCCAAAAGAGAATTTTCATGGCCAAATTTCCACTGGATGAGGAAAGGTAAGCTACAATTAAAGGCTAAAGCATAGGATTTAGATTATTTATATGTATAAAAAAGTTAAAGTCTAATAAAATAACTGGAGGGTCAGCACAACCAACAATAGTGCATGAATGTTTTTTTTATCGATATCGATATTTTTATTTATTATTAGTACGCACAGCTCATCAATCAGAACAACTTTTGTCTACTAGTTTTGGAAATTAGCAAAAATCAAATTCGGATCTCCATACAAAAATTACCAGTGACTTTTATTATACCTACTTAAATAATATTTAATTGTTTAATAATAATTATAAAAATGTTGTTTGCAGATGTAAACAGTGGGTTAAGATGACCGGTAAGGAGGATCTGGTTTATGTGCCTATTGAAAAGCTACATCAACTTAAACGACTTTGTGGCAATCATTTTCTACCACAACATTTTAAGAACACAATTGAAAAAAAAAAACAATTCCATGTGTGGGACTTACTGCAGACACTTTATTTTATAATAAATAAATATAATTATATTTTTCCATTTTTATTTTATTTCAACATTATATCATAGCACTTACGTCAACGGAAAATCTCGAGTTTATTTTAAGGATTATTTTTTTTGTGTTCAAATAGGAACATAACATAACGTTGAACCGAGACTTAACGTTGGTGTCATTGTGTAACACTGAAATCCTATTGTGTTAAACTGAAATTAAAGTAATACATACACTCGCACTTTTTTTTTTACTAGTTATCGATAAAAAATATCCATAAGAAGCACATCACTATTTCAGCGGGGCTATGTTGGCAGTTTTGTACGTCATAATTTTTGTTTTGTTGGTACCCTCTGTTAGTACGCGTGAATAAAAAAAAATACAAGTATTTTTTTCTTTTTTTTCCCTTGTACTCCCATCTCTTAAAACGTAGTGTTCTTTTCTCTATGGTTTTTTCACTGTCGCACTCGGAGCCTCTAAAGGGGGAATCTTCTTATCGATTCATTTAACCCTTTAACCAGCAGAAGGATCCAAGTGTAGCAGAAAAATGAAACTTTGGGTATGGGTTATATATGTAAAGCTTTATTAAAATTCGAAAAAAAAAAAAAAATATATATATTTTATATGAAAAAAACATGGTGGCAATATAATGTACACTGCCGGTTTGAACTTTGGTGGAGTTTTGTTTTTTCTTTGTTTCTTTTGGATAGTGATCTGCAATGAGTGGAGTGAGGCGGAGTGGGGTCTTGTCGGATGATGCTGTTGCCCATGAGTTGGGGGACGCGTTTGGTGTTCCGGATGGTGCGGTTTTTGGGGATGGTTTGGGGAGTCGTATTCGGAACGGGTTTCTGCCCGGGGTGGTTTGGTGAGGGTGCTTGCAGGTGGTGGCGTTCTGCTTGGTTCGGCGGCGCTGTCGTCTCCGTCCTCATCGGCTTGTCGGTCTCCTTCACTTGCTGGACTTCCGGGCGCTTCGGGATCGGCACCGGAGGCTCTGTGTCGAAGTCTTTCGGCTGCAGGACCTCGGGGTGCTTCGGTGTCTGCACTGGTGTCTGCCCGGCGTCGGGGCCGCTCGGCTGCGGGAGTGCCGGGTGGCGCGGAGCCGGTTGCATCCTCTAGCATGCCGGATGGGTTGGATGGGGGTGAGCTTTCGGATTTCTCGTCTTCGGATTCGGGTGAGGATGGGACTGGTTGGGGGGAGCAGGAGTGGACTCGGGGGCCGGATCTCGGCTGCTTTGGTGCTCCGAGGGTTCGGTCTTCAGAGCGGCTTCCGGGCGGAGCGGGGCCTCTGACCTGCTTTTCTTTGTTCTTTGGTGATGACGTGCTGGACACTGCTGGACATTGTTGTGGACCAAACTAATTTATACGCTGTACAAGTAGGATCGAGAAATTATACACCAACCACTAAAGAAGAAATCATGGCTTGGTATATGGTCCACAGTGGTGTTTGGTGCGTCATCGCTGAAGAGTGGAGAGGGGTGGGTCGGAGGTTTCGTTCTGTTTGGAGGCTGTTTTGGGGATTGAACTTTCGGAGTGACAGGGTGGCTGATCTGGTTTCTGGGTCCATTCTTGTTTTTTCCAGTCGGTCTCATCTTCGTCCGAGTCTGGGTCTGGGGACGGGGGGTCCGGGGGTTCATTTTCGTCTGGCCTGTCTGGTGTGTTGGGGGATGCGGTTGGTTCTGCGTTGCTTGGTGCTCTTGCAGCTGGGCGACTTTGATGTTGGTGAGATGTTGAGGCACTTTGGGGTCTTGTGGCTGGGGGACTTCGGTGTGGAGTCTCTGGTGTTGGTCTTGAGGTGCTTGGGGGTCTGGTGGGTGGGGGAGATTGGCAGGCTGGTGGGGGTGGGGACGGTGGTGCCGTCGAGCTGGGTGGAGCGTCGTCGCCTGTGGGTGCCCTCACCGAATCGTTTTGGGTGGAAGCTTGTTCTGGGTCCGGTTCTTCCGGGTCATCTTCGGAAGTCGTGCCATAGTTGCCGAGGATAGAAGGGCAAAGGGCGAGTATCCTGCGCCTTAAAACAGGATCTACTCACAGGGAAGGTTACCCGTATTAAAGCGAGCCGGTCTTAAGGCTTTGAGGTGGCAGCCCCACTAATAGACTAGGGTACGACGACGGGCTGATAACTCATCTACCTGAAACAACATTATCACAGAAACCGAAAACCGTCCCGCCTCGGGTGAGTACAGTGTGTGTAGTGTCTGAGTCTGGGTGGCCCACCAAACCGGTCCCAATCTCGATCAGCCCGGCTAGTGTGTGGAGGTAGCATTATAGTCAATGACGAGACCACAGACCATCCAGCGTATGTGTCAATGTAATGTCATCATTGTTGTCGATGTCAAAGTGACAGTTTTAATAATTTCATTTCATACTGTGGCGCTGTGCGTACATACTTTTCCCAAGTTTTAGCCAAACTTTTCAAGATCTCGCTGTTATTTATTGAAGATCCAGACCTAAATAAGAGTAAAAATGCCCGAAAACGCTAACCTAGTTAACTGCTACAACCGTGGTTGTGGTAAAACGTTTGACCCGAAAGACAACGACAAAGGTATGCCCTGGAATATTCTAGATTATTCCTGTAGGCTTGTAGGTTAATGTATGTGCATGATGAATGGATGGAGCTCTACCGAAGTATCTGGTTGTGTTTTCAGATGTGTGCCAGCATCACCCGGGCGTGCCGGTGTTCCACGACGCGTACAAGGGCTGGTCTTGTTGCAATAAGAAGAGTACTGACTTCACGGAGTTCCTGAACATCAAGGGATGCACTCTCGGGAAACACTCGAATGTGGTTGGTATACTTATGTGTTTCTCAGAAATATTGTGAATACTTAATCCAGTTGGGATGTTATAAACAAACATTGTTATTTATCAGTGTAATCAGCATTGACCCTTCAGACATAGACATACACTAAAACAACATAACATCTCTTATCAATTCCATAAAGTGAAAAGTTTAACATTACATGCATGCCCTGAAACTGAACTCATACAGAACATGATCAGAATACATTTTATTGGTCAATCTTTGAAGATATCCATTCAAATACACATTTACAAAAAAGTCTGATTATGTCACCTATACAAGAACACCTTGTAAATAATGGTAGTAAAATATCAAATTTATGTTACTTCAGAAACCACCAGAACCTGAAAAGAAGGCTTTAGACAAGGAGTTGGAGAGTAAAGAAGTGATAGTGGTCCGGGCTCCAGTGACTGGCCCGCAGCTGCCGCGGCCAGCTTTCGAGTCTCCGATGAAACAACTTGAGGCTCGCATCTCCGACTCCCTGAAACAGATGGTCCAAGGAACTACTGAGAAAGCTGTTGCAAGTGACAATGGGTAAGCTATCTTACTATTACAGAAAGCAAAGCAAAATACAGGTTACTTGATAACCAAAATTTCAATTTATCTTTACCATTAACAAGAAAACAGTCAAGTTAGCTTGCCAAAGGAATTATTTCAATTTGCCTATGAAGTAGGCTGGCTGACCTTAAAACATGTTAAGACATACAGATGTAAGGCCTTGCAAATTTAATGAAATTATCAATTTTTGCTATAAATTATTAACTTTTTTAATCTATCCCCTCTTAGTGTTATCGCAATCGGCACAACCTGCAAGAACGGTGGCTGCACAACTTCCTATGAAGGTCCGGAGACCAACAACTCAGTCTGCACATACCACCCTGGCTGCCCCATCTTCCATGAGGGAATGAAGTACTGGTCCTGCTGTCAGAAGAAGACCTCGGACTTCAATACCTTCCTCAGCCAGCCGGGGTGCACCAGTGGCACGCATAAGTGGACTAAAGAGGTAAATTTATTGCGTAGGTGTACCTTTTTTTTTTTTTTTTTTTTTTTTTTTCTTGTTGCATCTGCCATCAGTCGCCAGACTTTTATCAGATTTGTGGAAAGATCATTGACGTTCAGAGAGATCTGACCATTGTCAGAGTACCCCTTTATTAATGCAGCACATTTGCTCTCTTGAGCCTGTGAGTCAGGTTAGATGGGTCTAGCAAATTAGAAGCCAGTGAGTTGGGATGATTTGCCAGTCGGAGCTTGTATTTCATTTTATATGAAGCAATTTCTTCCTGTACTGTCGGTACCCCCAGGTAATCGTGAACTTCACTTGTTTTTATAAACCAAGGTGGGTTACATATGGCTTTTAGGACATTGTTTTGAGCCCTTTGTAAGCACATTATGCTAGATTTGGCAGCTGACCCCCATAGAGGAATCCCATAAGTCCATATTGGTTTCAGGATGCTGTTGTATATGAGAAGTTTGTTGTCAACTGAAAGAACAGACCGTCGACCCAGCAGCCAGTATAAGTTCTTGAATTTTAAGTTCAGTTCATCCCTCTTTTTTTTTATGTGATTGCTCCAGGTTAATCGTCTGTCCAAGTGGAATCCAAGGTATTTCACAGAGTTGGAGTGGGGCAAAGTAGCATCGCCCAATCTGACACCAGGGCAGTCCCTTCTGTTGAGTGTGAACGTGATGTGGTTTGATTTTTGAGCACTTGCCTTTATGCGCCATTTCTTAAGCCAAATGTTTGTTTGGTCCAGCTGGAGTTGCAGATTTAGTGATGCAATTTCGGGTTCACGATCACAGGATAGGAATGCCGCGTCATCAGCATATGTGGCTATAGTTACTCTCGGAGTCTGGGGCATGTCCGAGGTGAAGATCTTGTAGAGAACTGGGCCCAAGACTGATCCCTGTGGGACACCTGCCTTACATTCATAGAGGCTTGATCTTGCTTCTTTTTGTTTGACTTGAAATAGTCTGTTACTGAGGTATGATGATAAGATAGGATAGAATGAGTGAGGTAAGAGTGTCTTGATTTTGTACAAGAGACCTTTGTGCCAAACTCTGTCAAATGCTTGTTGAATGTCAATGAATGCAGCAGAGCAGTATTCCTTCTTCTCGAAGCATTGCCGAACCACGTTGTATACTCTGTGGACTTGTTCAATTGTGGCGTGCATTTTTCGGAATCCAAATTGGTGTTCTGGGATAATGTTTTCCTTAGCCAAGGTAGATGAAAGGCGATGAAGGAGAATTGTTTCCCACAACTTTGATAGTATCGGCGTCAGGCTGATAGGGTGATAAGAGTCGACTCTGTCGGTGGGCTTCCCATTTTTGTGAACTAGTATGATTTGAGATACCTTCCAAATACTCGGTACATGGTGAGTTCTAAAGATAGCATTGAATAGACATGCGAGGAATACAACACATCTTCTAGGCAGTTCTTTGAGGATTCTAGGTGTGATTAGGTCGAACCCGGGTGCTTTATGGGTTTCCAGCTCTTTAATTCTACGATGGATTTCTCTCGGGGATGTAGGTTTCAATGGTAGGTCCAGTTGAAAGTCTTGATTTAGCACTTCATCTATCAGTGTATCTTCTTCCCCTTCGTTTGGCTGGAAGACTGACGCGAGATGTTTAGCAAATACTTCTGCTTTTTCACTATCGCTCCGGGCCCATGAGGTAGTTCCTGATCTTATTGGTGGAATTGCTATTTGGGGTTGATTCAGCCCTTTAGTGGCTTTCCACAGTGAATGTTCACCTTTACCATTGGCCGATAGACAGGTAACATAGTGATTGACGGTGGCATTTTTAGCTTCCTGTAGAATCTTCTTTAACTCACGAGATGCTTTATTTAGAGCTGCTTTATCGCTTGGGTGCCTTGAGGCGTGCCAAACTCTACGCAATCTGCGTTTATCTTGTATTTTGTTTTTAATATGAAGAGGGATATTCTGCTTAGGTATATTAGGCTTCTCCTCAGGTGAGCTTTTCCATGCTGCCACTTGGATAAGGTTAGTGATGTATGAGCATGCGGTTTCAACGTCTTCACTGGTTTTAAGGGGCATGTGCATGTCAATATTATCATTTATGTAATCTTGGAAGCTGTCCCAATCTGTATCCTTGTTACATAAAGTCTCGTTGTAGCCGACATTTATAACAGTTGAGCTCAGTGTTAGGATGGCAGGAGTGTGATCAGAGGATCCATCAAAACATGACTCGACAAGAGTATGAAGTTGACATATATTTCGACATATAAAGAAATCTAATGTGTATGCGTAGGTGTACCTTGAGAAATTAATTATTATGATGGCGAGGGTGTGTGGAGTGCCTCTCTCTTGGTGGTTCATGTTCTTTAAGTTTGGGCATAGTGGGTAGCTTCAAGCAAAACACCATGGGCAGTAGGGTTATGTCCAGCAGTAAATAATTATTGACTAATTATTTTAAAAGTGCATTAGACTCTCTTAGATACTCATTGAATAATTTAATTTCAGGGCACAAAAGCTGGAGTAATGAAGTGTCGCTGGGACTGGCATCAGACAGGTGAACATGTCATTGTCTCTGTATACGCCAAGAAGTATGATCCCACAGCCAGCTTCGTCAAATTGAACCCTATCAGATTGAACACAAAGCTGGTTTTCCGGGAAGAAGGAAATTCGGTGTTTGAAATAGACTTGGAACTTAGAGGGGTAAGTTGAACTTTGACTATCGTCACTCTTACGAAGGATAGGCTCTATAAGATTGTTCTTGCACAACTTGAATCTTGAATAAAGTTTTTGGATTATGTAGAACCCTCATTACAGTAGAACAGAAACAAATAATGTATAAACCTTAAAATTACATAAATTATATCCTCACGATTGTAATCCCCAAAGGGGTAGTCATAATTGCAAGCAAGTCACCACCTTTGTACCCACGATATAGGTCGCGAGCCGCAGCGCCGTTTTATAATAAGTACAATGCACTAAAAAAATATCCAAAGCTTATCAAAACAATCCTTTTCTCAGGTGGTCGATATAGAGCAGAGCAGCGCTTCAATGACGCCGTCAAAAGTAGAAATTAAGCTGAAAAAGGCGGAGCCAGGAGCGTGGAGCAAGCTGGACTTCCCTCGGGCTCAGCAGAACAAGGAACAGCAACAAGAACCAGCGAAGGAGACTGTTGGTGAAGATGATGATATAGTGGACTTGGGAGATGTCGAGGCGGTTCGGTCGTTGGGGAAAGTCAATATTAGTGAGGTGCTGCAATAGAATATGTTAGTTGAGGACCAACTTTAAAGCAATAAAGTACGAGAGAATGTCGCTTTTGTTTCATAAGTGGGAGTAGGAGTATAGACAGACCTACAGTTTTATAGGGGAAGAGCAGTCCGTCTGGTCGTAAAAAGCAATTGCACTAATTTTAACGACTTGAAAATTGTATGAGTATTGATGAAAAAATTGGGGAAGTCTGTATGTTTCTGATGTAATGAATAATTGATAGATGCTTGCCTTTCAACACGATTGTTCGGGTTATCAAATGTCGCTAGTTGTTTGAAAATTAACTTGTGTTTATTTTTGAGGAAAACAGTGGAAAGTTGTGTTTGGTTAATGATTTTTTCTTCGCAGATTATTATGTGCTGTAATCTTTTTGTGCAGTTACTTTTTGCAATTTTGTATTTGTAAGATAAAAACTCGTTTATTTGCGCAAGCTAATAAAGAGACTGTACAACATATAAAAGTTTTTTTTCTTATTAAAAAAAGTGCCTTTTAACTTAGGTGTAGTCTTGCTCATACATTTTCAAAGAAGTAAACAACAGAAACAAGTTAATAATGATCATAATTTTAATTCAGTTTATTTACAATATCTTCGAGATAACAGGATATGTTTTTACATCATTTATATAGTATAATCTTAAAACAATACATACTATTAGTAATATTAATATACTTCTAATTAGATTCCAATATGACTTTATTAAATTGAGTACTTTTAAAATGACTAGAATTTCTTATGAGTACTATCATCTATTGTGTGTATAACCATAATTTTATCGAACAGTATATTAATATACCTACGAGATATTTCATTATGTACCTACTTATTTACAATAATAAAATACAGTTTAGTCGAGACTAGAAAAGACTAGATGAGTTTTGGTTATTTTGAATCACAGGATCAGTCGGTTAGAGACGTAAAATTACTTTTGAGAAGAAATGGTAAGTAGTTATTAGTTTTTGGGAATTCCTAACACAATTTTTATTGGTATCTGGACCAAAATGAACATAATACAACCAAATTAATAAAAAAACTCCATATTTATCATATTTATGATAATACCCCAAACATGCCAAATACATCATCGAAAAAAGTATACACATCGTATCCAAAAGTACCAGGCGTCCATAAATGCCTAAGGAGTAGCGCAGTGTTCGCTGGACGCCGGCGGGGGCGGGGCGAAGGGCGCGGAGGGCGCGGGCTGCATGCGGTACATGTCATGCAGTAGGGTCGCCACGGACACGTCGCCCACCGTGTCCCGGAATAGCAGCAGCTCGATGGACCTGGCCCGGACAGCGCGGAGTGATGGCAGGAGGAGGAGGAGACGACCGAATCTGGAAAGTTGGAAAATATAACTTTATTGACCACTACAAAACTTATTACCTACTTACACATTATTTATAATGTGTTAGAATGTAAGCCTTATCTTTAAGTATTTTAAGACCAATGTACGTATACAATGAGTGAAGCCGTGCGAATGTCGGTGTGCGGTCAAACCTAGACTAGTTTTTGTCACACTGTAACTGTTCTTTTATATAAAATGTAACTTTGTGTAATTTATAATAAAATAAATAAATAATAAAATACATAGACTAGGAAGAATGTACAGTAGCACGCCTTATGACTAACACCGATCTGTTACAGGCAACCTCAAATAGGTAGGTAAGTATTATCAAGACGTGTTGTTCCTATTAGAATCTTGACTCTTTAGTTTGTATGATGTTTGAAAGCCGTAGGCTAACCCGTAACCTACAAACAATAGAATAAAAAATGGAGTAGTTTCTGAGCTCACCTCATTGGTTGTCGCGAGTAGCGCGTGCGCACGTAGTCGGCCAGGATGCACTGCGCCTGGTCTTGCAGCATCTCCACTGGCTGAGTTTCACTCAGGCCGGCTGTGTCTGAAATTACACCTGTTTATTTACTTTAATCACTCCAACACATAAGCACGTAGGGGTTTTGTCTTATAAGGATAGAGGATCTGAGTTTGTAAGTATAAAAGATAAAGGTAGAGCGTATTGCAGAAATTGTACGATTTCTTTTCGGAAATGGTTAGCTTCATACTTTTCATGAAATTTCAAGGTCAGAGAGGTCCATTTGATAACGATAAAATAAGCTATTTATTTTATTTTATTAATCATGAAGCGTCCGTAGTCGAGCGGGCCTCAGTAATCGTAACTGATCGCTGAGGTTAAGCAACAACTGACACGGTCAGCCATTGGATGGGTGACCAATTTCAAGTGGTGCTTTTCTGGACGCTTCCGTGCTTCGGACGGCACGTTAAGCCGTGGGTCCCGGTTGCTGCTTCGGCAGCAGTCGTTAAGCCTAGTCAGAGGCCTTCGGGCAGCTTGAAAACATCTGACAGTCGGGTTGCCCACTTACCCGACAACTCTCTCTCTCAGCACAAGCTTGCTTGTGTTGGGGTCCACCAACCCGCACTTGGCCAGCGTGGTGGACTAGGCCTAAACCCTTCCTTCATTGGAAGGAGACCCGTGCCCCAGCAGTGGGGACGTAATAGGTCGTGATGATGATGATTAATCAGATGAATCACTTACCAGGTGAAAACAAGACGATAGCTTTCATACATCCGCACTCACTGCCGTCGGGCGATATCTGACGGAAACGGCACAGGATTTCCTGCAAAATTATAATAATAGGTAAGTACCTACTTACTAATTTAATCTAAGTAGCCTACCTACTACCTACGGAAAACACTAGGGTCTTTGAATCTTTAGTCAACATATTCCTACGAATATTTAAAATGTTACGTAGTCGCACCTCTTAATTTGCGATAGTAGCTAATGAAGTAAATAAATAAGCATTGGCGCTACAAATATCTTCAAGCGTTGAGGTATAATACTTCGCACATTTTTGTGATCAAGCCCTTTACACAACTCTAAATAAACTCATTAAGTACAGTATAACAATAAACTCCGCCAACCTGCAAAGTATTAAGCTCAAGATCAGCAAGCGGGTCAGGGGGCAGTCTCGCGCGGGCCGCGGGCGCAGACAGCAGCGGGCTCAGGTCCCAGGGCGCCGACCACTGCGCCAGGTGCAGCAGGAACAGGTCCTTCCACGCGGCCCGGAGTAGGACCAGCTGGTCCAGGGTTGACAGCGCCTGGAACGGGGCCAAGCAGCGCACCCAGCGGACCGCCATGAAGAGCAGGCGAGCGCTGGTCTCCTGGTGTAGGGATTTGTTGTAAATTAGTAGATGAAGTGTGAAGTTAATAAAACTCATTGTTTTACACCTACACAGGTTGCTGGATGGAACCTGGACAGGTTTGTCTAAATAATCTGACAGGTATAAGATCTTGTGTATCATAATATAGGATTTCTGTGAAGATTACTAGTATTAGGTAGATACTCGTAAGTGGTATTTATTGTAGGGGTTGGAATAATTAATTTAGTTCCTATTCAGCTAAAAGCGAGAACGTCTATAACAAGATGCAAGTTCCAATAACGAAAGTGAAGTGCCATATATAGCTGAACATAAAAGAGTAGAGAATAATTGAGGGCGTGGCAATCTAAGAAAGTGGCCACACCATTATAGTATAGAAAACGGACAAAAGTATCACGATACTTTAGCAGAAAAAATCAAAACGAGAAATGTTTCAAATATTTACTAATATAAAATGCCACTTTTTGGGGAGGTTTATGTTAAGAGAAGAAATTAGTAGGGGAGAGGGGGGCAGTCTTGAATGAATTTCATTAAATCAAATCAACTGTAACTTTTATTTCATTGTGTATTTCATAATGTTTTTTTGCACTGAAACACGTGTTGGTTATCCCATTATGTAATTACTATAGGAGAAAAGTGATAGTATCACACATCGATATTTTATTACAGTTTTTTATTGCTCAGGAAAAAGTTCAAATGTGCCCCGGCAATTCTTCTAAAACTGTATTTACCGATTTTCCTGCAACAAATTATTTAATTGGTCAGAAAAGCAGTGACATGCAAATTATTATGTCTGGGGAATTTATACCGACTCTTACACTGAGTTGCAGAAAGGATCTTTAAGTTAATGTCGGCATTAAATGCATTGTTGCCTTGCTTTGACAGTATACGGACAGAAAGAGACAGACATAGATTTAATGTCCACATTAGCTTAAAGTCCCTTTCTGCAACTCTGCATTACATATTCTTACACATATTTTTACGGAGAGACCGACACACATAGACACCTACAGCTGTAAAACTTATCGATACCCTTTTTGAGTCGGGGGTTAGTAAAAAAGTATCTAGACCTGATGTTTTAACAACATTAGCATCCAGACCCTGATGTCATGTAACGTTTGACACTAGTATTTTCTAACCTCTATAAGAATAACAAATACACATTGAAAGGCATTCTATTACATCAAAATAGTACTTTTTTACAAGAAATATAAGCAATGTATGTTAATGGTTAGAAATTAAGTACCTACTCACCAGTATAAAACGCTGCTCTTTCATAAACATCGTATATATTGACTAATACTTCTCCAGCCTCATTCTCCGCCAAACATCGTAGGTAAACGCTGTAAATCATCTGTCTAGCTTTGCTGCGAATGGTTTTATTCATTTTCACTTCGTGAACAAACTCAGCAATCCACAAAACTCCAAAATTAAGCAAAATTCGATTTGTTTATACAGGAACAGGGCGAGTTTGACATTCAAACCATAGAAACAGACCACAAATCACAAGTTTTTTTTTATTGCCAGGTTTAAATCTGTTTAGTTCCAAAAACATTAATCTCTACTCTTTTGTGTTCAGCTATAACTTATGTTACTTTGTCGAATGCAATATAAAGTTAAACCTTCAGAAGATTAATGAGTCCTAGGTACTTTGTATAGAGTTTGTAGCTAATGCTGCATTATGGCGTTCACTGAATGACAAGGGGCTTAGTTTCAACATAAAAATACAGCTTTAGGTAAATATACATTTTACAATCAACAAAACCAGTAAAAGGCTATAACTTATAAACATACAGATAAGTAGTACAGATACGTATGATGTGTCTAATCTAATACCAACCTACATTTAATTTATATTTTGAATAGTTACTGAGTATATCAGCGATTACTTATTTACCTACCCATAGAACAACTCAAACATCGCGAATGTGCCGAGTCGGCGACAGTGGGCGGGGTAAAGTCAAGGCAAGCCGATAAGTCACCCTCGCCCGGCCAATCGCGTCGCGGCCCGCCCTCTCAAGTCAAAAAGCTACCCACTTGTACTATCAGTTGTCATTGTAAAGTACACACCCCTCTGTTTTGGGGCTTTTATACCTATTCGCTGTTGAAATAAGTAATGGTTGGAATTGGAGATTTCAAGCTTATGACAAGAATATAACTACATATCTTCAAAATTCATAATAAACAACACAAATGTTAGCCGCAAAGCCGTTTGGAGGCAAATATAATTTCATATTATCGATCGTTACACGCGTCGAGGCTACTATACGGAGTTCTGAAACGGCCGGGGGAATGAAACCATAAAAAAGTAGAGTCAATTACACAGACTGTGTTGTATGTAACGCGATAAGATAGGCTACGAAATTCGTAGGCTTTCGTAGCATGCTACGACAAGCTACGAAATTCGTAGCCACTACGACGCGGCGTAGCGTTAACCAGAATTCGAAAATTAATAAACATAATAAATTATAAATTATAAACACTGTACTTTGCAATATTTAATACTATCTTGCAAAGCACATTAGTCCGAGTTTCTTTCAATATTTTAAGTCTGACCTGGAGTAGTTCCCAGGTGGGCGCCAGCGGAGCCCCGAAGGCGCCGGGCGGCGGCCGCAGCAGCGTCGGGTCGCCTTGAAGCTGCAACTGCTTAGCGCTCCACATCAACTCCTGGGGGATACCAGATACGGTTACTCCAGAGTTAGAATTTCAGCAGTGTTTGTTTATGTTCAGTGTTTATTGAGCTTAAATAACCATAATATTTGTGGAATATGCCATAGCTGCAGCAGGTGTATACGTATCTGGGGTAACAAGGGTAGTATGTTTCATCGGCTATACAATGAAATTTTGAAAAGTTAATTGTATTATATATTTAAGTGGTAAAATGTTAATAAGTAGGGAATCTAATCTATTGTGGTCACTAGAGCCACTAGGTACTTATAATTAATGTCATATAGGTACGTACGACCTAACCGTAGACCCTTAATTTTTTATGAGATAATTATACAGGGTAATTTTTACTATGTTTTTGGGATGGATATTTTAACAGTATTTATAACGTATAACTACCCAAAGTCATACCTGACACTTATCACTGCTCATCAGCATATGCAGCAACCCGGGCGGTGGCGCGGTGAGGAAGGGGTCGGGAAGCGGCAGCGGGCTCACGGCGGCCGCCCCGGATGACCCGGCTGATGACGCCGTGGACAGGGGAGCCGGCTCGGGGAGGGACATGTGGAACTGTAGGGAAATGTGGGCCTTGTTAGCGTTTCTTCAAGCTGATATTTTTCCACCGCCGCCGAAACAAACCATTACGAATCACCGCTTATTTACATCCATGCAAGTTACATTATACAATAAGAATTGTTGCTTCAGGATTATTATTGCTAATGTGACGGCGGTGCGCTCGGCTTCATTCGGCTTCGTTATGAAACGCTAATTCAAGTGACTCACTTCTATCTATCAGCCATTACTAGATATGTACATAGGTATTTGTTTGAAGAACCGACATTAAAAAATTAATAATTAATTTCCCATTATGTCACCCATCTGCTGCATGGATATAACCACTCTTACGGAGGATTCCCATATGACCTAAAACCCTGTTGATGATGCTTGACTTGATAGATCACACACCTCCATTCATCAAACCACAGCACACAAATTACACAAACCCTCACCTGAAAGTTGAACGGCGGAGAGAGCTGCGTATACGGCGAGGGAGGCGACAGCTTCAGCGGGTGTGGCTTGTGCTGCGACAGCGGCGGCGGCAGTGCCAGCGATCCCATTAACTTAATTGTATGGATATGCCAGATAAACAATGCGGACCTTGCTGGCAGGATAGATGATATATCATGCACACATTTGCATTAAAAAAAACCACAAACCCTCACCTGAAAATTAAACGGCGGAGACAACTGGGTATACGGCGAGGGGGGCGACAGCTTCAGCGGGTGCGGCTTGTGCTGCGAGTGCGGCGGCGGCAGCGGGCCCAGCGAGCCATATTAAAAATCTGACGTAACTTAATAGTATGGATGTGACAGATAAGCGATGCGGTCCTTTACTGGCATGATAGATGACTGATCTCACACCTAAATTCAACAACCAACCAAAAACCCTCACCTGAAAGTTGAACGGCGGGGAGAGCTGCGTATACGGCGAGGGCGGCGACAGCTTCAACGGGTGCGGCTTGTGCTGCGAGTGCGGCGGCGGCAGCGCCAGCGGGCCCATCGAGTGGAGCTTCGGCTTGCGGGGGCCACGCTCGTGCTGCACCGCTGGGAGGGGAAGGGTAGGTTAGCATTTAACATAATTAAAGTACCTACTTGAGGAATCATCAAAATTCGTTCCAGTCCCAATTTAGATCAGATTAACTGATTATAGATAAACCGTTTCAGACTGTAATAGGACAGCATCATCATCATCATCATCAGGGTCTGAGTTCTCTAACCAGGAACATAGGTCGTGGAGTAGACCTCCATACTCCATATCTTCCGATCCGTGCCGTGACTTCTACATACTGCCAGCACATACCGTGGGCAGATATAGGTACCTATCTTCTGCACATAGCCGAACGTAGGTAGGTACTTTTTGGCAACTTTATTTTTTTTAGATTAAAATACGAACCCAAATATCATTCGAACACATTGATCCCATATCGGAGGTCGATCGGCGGTAAAGCCGCAATTAAATCATGCAAACAAAAAAAAACTTTTTGACAACAAAACGTAACTCTCCGCTGTTTTACAGAGGATTAGTCCGGGTCGATTACGAGCCCGATCAATGGCCGAGGCCGCCGCTAGGGTTGAGAGAACTATAATGAACAAAATATAAACTTACTATGAATCATTGAACTTATATTTATGGTGGCTATACTGATAACATCTACTCCAGTAGCTCCGCCAGAACATTGCACAGGTCCGATGCATTATTGACTATAAAAAGTTGTCTGTATAAGAAATGAAGTTAATCTCTGGTATTGCCTCACTAATTATCAATCTTCTTAGTAATATTTTCATACATAGACGTAAATAATTAGTCCTAACAATGACTATAAAGTCATCTCGATAAGCACGTAGAACAACCTCGCCAAGTCCAAAGACGGTCAACCTTCTTAATCTACAAACATTCCTACACAATGCCTTTACACCCGAGCGGGCAACTTAAGACATTCAAAGAGGTCCGAATTACGCAAACTATCGAGTGTGGGTGCCTCCCTACTCACAATCGGCTTACCGCCGCCGGGCGCATGAGAATGCCGCCATTGTCGCCGCACATGGCACCACATACGCTATATTCACAGGCTTAGTGATACGGATCACGTTTATTGAACTGCCACCGATTGTTTGAACGGCACACTGTTTAGAAATCGCCGTGGACTGAGCTGAATAGCTGCTGGGTTTCGGTAATCGGCCTGAGCTAGTGGACGTAAAGGTTGATAGAAATGTAACTGGTTAATACGGTAATGGCTGGATCTTGGACATTGTCATAGTTTAGATTTGAGATCATGTTAAGAGTAATAGATCTAGATTTATCTATTCCAGAAATTCAAGTAATTACAGCCGTTTCGGAGTAAAATATTTTGACTCCGAAACGAGAAACAATCAAACAAGAAGTAAATATTCGTATCTATTTATATACTTATCAATTTAAGTATTATCTAATCTGTTTTATGACTCTTCCCAAAGATCCACGGGCTTCGCCATGCATTCGAAAGGAGCTCAACATCCAGCTACGGATAAAAGTAACATAAAATCGAGCAGGAACATTTATTTTTTCTTCTGTCAAAAAGTAAGCTGGAGTCCGTCAAAAAGCAATTACAAATCCGACATTGATATCGCGTGCTCTCGAAGTGGGGCGAGTAGCGACTAACGCAATGTAAACCCATTGTTTATGGGGCGAAATAATCCCAAATTGAACACGTGCTTTTTCTCCCGGCTTCCACTCCAGTCACTCGACCACCATGCAAGACAAATTCGACTTTCCCCCTCTCGCTACAAGTCATCTATTACAACGCGGCCCCATGGCCTGGGGTCATTTGAGCTGGGGTAGTTTCCAGAGTAACGCGGATAATCGCACGATTTTAATTACAAAGAGTCGAATGTGAGACAAATCAGCTGAGCTATTGTGGTTTATTATGGCAGCGAGCACAGATAATATTATAAAGTTACATTTAAGCCTTTCGCGTCTACGCCTTCAGTTATTAAAATTTTAATACTCGTTACTAATAAAACTACATACATAGGTATCCTATATGTACAATTGTACAGGCATGATAGCGTTGGCGTTGCGTCAGATCTAGAGAGGCTGAGTTGGACTAAAGTTCTGTATTTTGGATAAGTACAACCTTGGCTAACTACCCCATTTATCAACGATGCAGCCGAACTCATCATCCAACATGGCTTGATTTAACTTTAAAAGACTGCTTGCAGTCATGGCTGCATCAGTGCACGCGCGAATTAAAAGCAAACACGATCTGTTTGGAGAGCAGGTCGCGCGTAAAAAGTTCCTATGTTTTTGTTGTGAGTAGCCCGCGGCCATTCGCATACTGTATCGACAAATGCCATTACGGTTTATACTCCGCGCTGTAATGTGTGCACTGCTAATTATTTCAGCAATGGCGCTGTAATTGCAGCTACAGCTGGGAAACCCATTTGTGGAAATTTATAACTGTAAGTATCAGTATCAGTAGGTAGGTATGTACTAAGTGAGATTCATGGTAAGTTTGTAATTTTAAATGCTGATGGTTATTTAAGAACAACTTACATCAATTTATCGTCATCATGAAACATAAAATTGCTTGTTACTTTGAGTTAGCTACTAAAACTAAAATAAGTAGTTTGGTAGGTAAATCATTAACAATATGGAAATTTGTTCAAAAGATTCAATTAAGTATATAAAACTAACAATGACTACTACTTATACATAATACCTTTCGGCGGAAGAGTCCAATTTCTGTAGGTCATACTGAACGATAAAAAATTCAGTACCATTACATTTGGCCATCCCTCACAAAATTAGCATAGCCCTGAGTTGGTCTCATCGGGGTTGGGCCCGCCCTTAAGATGTACGATGAAAACAGAACAGTTACATTTTAAAATACAATACCATTAAAACAAATAGAAACAGTATAAAAGTCATTACAAACACTTCCAGGCACAAAACATTTTAAACATACCTAAATGGGCACTAAGTACATAGTAGCGGTTTACACTAGAGAAAGCTATAAATTAGTACTCAAGAGATCCCCACCCTACCCCCTCTTACACAGAAAGGGGGGTACTGAAAGCCATCTTGTTCACTTTAAGACATGCCCCAGAGTCCGTTAGTCGGTAGTTCTCGAAGCGTTTATTCCAAGGCGTTAGAGTACATTTTTGTTGTAAATAGTGGGGCGTTAAGGGACAACTTATAAAGTATAGCTACAAGTTATGTTGGTTGCCTGAGTTACTGACGTTATTGTGGTATGTCTTGTAGTGTTGGTCTGGGAGATATCGAGATAAACGTGATAGAAATGCCAGAAAATATGTACATAGATTTTTAGAGAATACGTTTGGATAGCGAATAACGAAGTACATAAGTAACTACATGGTGGGGGAGCTTTATCGCAATATTCTTATGACCAAAAGAAAGAACGAAAAGAAAAGGTCACTAGCTTTATCATAGTATGTAGTTAGTTTGTAAACTTACTGAAAATACTATATACGAATTATGTTATTAAAGAACTAACAGGCAAAGCAGTAATTTTCTGGCTGCATCTTAACTTATCATTCTAAAGTCTAGACTAGACAACAAAACGACCTTATTAACAACAAAAAAATACAATCGATATTTCAAAGCCACCGCCCACCTGCCCAGTTAGTGGGGTAGAGGGGGGTAAGTGATTAATGAGCCAATAATCCCTGTAAGTTGCGGGTCGGCGTGAAAGCCTCCGAGCTCGTCTGGTGAATGGCCTAGGGGTTTATTGACTGGGCCTGCGAACGCCTTTGTGCCCTGTTGATGTGTATATTTTTTTCCGGGGTTTTTGGAGGCTCTTTTCGGCTATGAAATGAAAAGTGGAGGGAGTAGGCTGTTCGAATTTGTTATAAAATATAGTTATTCTATTACTCATTGATTGGAAAGTAGATATAGACCTGTCCTTTTTCCTCAACATTGTACGTACCTATTGTTGCAGGCTGCTGGATGTATTTATAGGCTCAGACCTAGTGTACCATCGATATTAAAATATTTTAAAATTTATGTCACATCATTATGTAGTATGTACATAAGAAGTTAGGGTAGAAGGAAAGAATAAAATCAACATACGGGCAGCAGCAATCACCCTTTGAAATCCCGTCGAAAAAGCAAGATCAAAGGCCGCTTTTTATTTTTCTTTTCATGAACCCGATTTGCCTGTAACATTCAGCTAAATCTGAGCAAGCTTCTATTATCAGGTTAAAATGCTACCTCGTTTATGGTTGTAAGAAATGTGAATACTCGTAGAGTTATACTTAATATGTATTTTATAACTTACAGATTATTCACGATCAGGCTACTTTCTTCCGATTTATAAAATGCCATTAGATTATCACCATATAGATAAGTTTAGTTAATCCATTAATTAAACGATCATAGTTAGTCAGTTCCTTGATTTCCTATAGATTCGGTATACGCTATAGGGGTATGAAATAAGGCAAAAAATATTATTAGCAGCTGCTTACAAGCACTTTTGCAATGCAAGAAATAACCTTATAAGATTATTTAATTATACAACGATGCGTAGTCGTATAGGTCTCTATTGCGGCTCCGGCTACGTTCTACCCTATTCTGTTTGGATGACTTGCGAGACTTCACGCCAAAAGGCGAGGATTCGCCGAAAGTAACAAATGATTACCGGATCAAGATGTTAAACTGTCGGTTTTTGCATTAAGTATCTTAAGATCTTGTTTTCATTGTTAGGTTCCTAGAATGGTGGAATATTGCCACTTTTGCATATTTTTGAGTTACAGCAGGCAAACTTGGTATGTAGATTTTTCTTTACATTGGGTTCCGGGCATTCCGGCCCAATGTAAAAAAGATGTAAGTACCTACTTCCATCTTTAGTAATAATAATTTGCAAATGTAGGTATTTCTTTATTTAATTTTATTATTTAAACTACCTATGTATCTTAATATTACAATACAAATGCAGTCACTTCTATGTTTATCCCTAAAAACCAAATAAAACCTCTTGCAAATAAAAATGTCCGCTCATAACAGTACACAACGTGTGCAACCGCGTCATAAACCCGACATAATTTGTCGCAAACATTATTAACCCCCATAGATCGGCATCAAAACAAAATCATCCCGTGGAAATGATCGTTGCGAGCGAGCGACCCCGTGGCCCCGACATCCAACATTCGTTCCGACTAATTCCAGCGCGTTTGTTCCATTACATTTCCGACACAAAGTAGATACTCGCATTTGCCGACTTGGCGATGCGACCAGGCGAGCGCGCGAGCGGGACGCCGCGAGGCCGGAGGGCGCGCCCGAGAGGGACGGCAGGATCAAAAGTGAGAAAGATGTATTCAGAAGTGAAATAGTCTGGCGGCTGAGCACATCATCATTAACGAGCCAGCGGGAGGGGCGGCAGGAAGAGGCCCGCCAGGTGCGCGCTCCCACGGCTCTCACCTGCGAGCGAATATGCCCCTTAGCCCCCCCGCTTACGACACCCACCGCAAACACCGTCTCCCGCTGCACCGACATAAATATGAGAAATATCCGGAGGTTTTTATTCCGCCTCACGGCGCGGGTCGAGTGCAAACATCGTGAATAACAGATGTCCAACAATGTCGAGATGACACAGGTTTTTGCGCGCCTCTAACTTTTGCTTGTTTTCGGGTGACACGGTCCTCTGCTTAATTACGGTGTAACAAAGGTGATCTGTATACATTCTGACTGAAAGTGTACTTAAAAACCGAGTTCGTCTTTGTAGCGAACAAAGTGTAATGAAAAAGTAAAGTAGGCAGAAAATAAAGAGAGGCAGGCTATGGAAAATTTCATGTTTTCAGAAAGTTATGCGAAGTGGCCGCGGGCGGGTTTTGAGCGCCGTGAGAGTTTGAAGTGCATCGCCGCCGCCGCTACCGCCGCGCCGCCCGCTTCCAACCAACAACCACCAATAACTTTGTTTTGTACAGCAAAAAGTACCAGGAAAGTTTTGTTTCGATTTTATAGATACAGTTAATATCGAAACCACTAAGTGCCAATTTCTCCATAGTGAGTTAGAGCATAACCAGGGATTATTGGTTGAGTTTTGACACATCTGTCAAGAATTTAATATGAAGATGACATATAGGTAATTGTTGAGCCAATCCCTGGTTATGATCTAACCCACTATGGAGATATTGGCACTAAATCTAGGTAATATTATCACCTTTAGCTCCAATTTCGCCATAGTCGGTTAGAACCAGGGATTGGTTTATCAACCTAAGTCAATTCAATATACGTCATCTCCATAAAAAAAATTAACAGATGTTTCAAAAGTCACCCAATAATATCTGGTCATCCTCTAACCCACGATGGCGAAATTGGCACTAAAGCCTAGCCTTATTATTTTTCGGTTTACTTTAATTTGTACATCCATTAGCCACGAAATAAGTTCACAGCTGATCGTTAATCCACCCTAACTCTGAGTAGTTTTTGTTGGTATCTAATATGTAGTAGCTAATCGAATCTCCTCAAAGTCACGCAAACTTAAATCAATTAATACCCTATGAAGGGTAGGTTAAGTATTAATTAAAAATCACATAAAAACTACCCTAAACCAGATGCGACAGATTATCCCATTAAAACACTTTATTTTTGTTCGCTATGACAATGCAATAATTTGTTCACGCACAATAATTACAATGGGATGAACTGGGAAGTGAGGGGTCGAGATTCGACCCTCGATACGAACCTTGCTGTCAAAATATTAATAATATTTTAGTTGGTCGTGGAAGGACACCCGGTAATACGGAAATGGTGAATAAATCACATAATCTGGTGACCCTTTATTCAATTCGACCCGCAGCCACCTTATTGAATTACCTACTACGTTAGAAGATTATTTCCCAGGTAAGAATGTGACAAAAGAAAATGTTTGTTGCGAATATAAACCAGAGAAATGTGGACTTTTGTTAGATGTAAAATTATAACAACACCTTTTGTTACAAAATGTTTAACATAAGTACTTACAATAACAAATACATATAGGTATTTCACAACAACAACGATAAACAACACTGATTTAAATAGCTAAAATGTTTCAGTTCAAAACACCGTAAACGCAACACCTTCAGCGGTAGCTATTATAAAGAATACTCTCAATTTATTTACCTTTATTCGTAAACTATAGCACCATTATAGCGCAATTTGCCACCCCTCAGTGTAGAGCACCCTGGCGGGGGTCTCGGGGGTCGCGGGGGGCGAGGGGGGGCAGGGTCCGAGAGGTGACGAAACTAACACGTGTTCTAGATCCGAGCCAGCGCGCCCCCGCCGCGATCAACCTCATTCGATACGCACTCCATACAACAATACTACACATTAGCCACGCATACACCAACCCAATAAAACGATATCCAAATTATATATGGTCACGAATTTTATTAACCCTTAGAGCGGTATTGTTACACCGATAATTAAAGTGGATAAAGAGTAAAGTACCCTTACGAGAATTCTGTAATTAAATCACTACGCTGTTTAATTCAAAGATAACAATAATTGCACCTTTTTACTACCGTAGTCGGGTAAAAAAGGCACCGTGCAAGTTCATTAGGATCTCACAGGTTCCGATTCTCTTTTTCACTTTAAAACACAAAAGGCTCGAATCAAAATCGTACGCGGGCACCGTTAAATTAAAAATAAATATTGCGAAACGTCAGTATGTTACGGCGGGAAAATGGCTGGGAAAATGGCGGGAAAAAACGGCAGTGGCGAAATGGCCGTTCGCAGATGGGGTGGGAGGGAGTGAAGTGAATCTTTTTGTGAAGTGGAGAGAATTAATTTAACCCGCTGCGGGGTAACACGACATCGGCGTAATTGAAAAGTTCAGCGCTTGTCAGCGACTCGCGCCCGGCGGCAAGCGCTGTTATTCGCGCCGCCATTATACCATTATACCTAGCTCGCGAGCAAATATTTTAAGCTTAATTAGCTAGGTAGGTACTGCGGGATGGAGTTTCAGCATTAATGCATTAAATAGTTTTGGAGCTGATATTTCGATTTAGTAAACGTTCAACTGTTTCTGGTAAAGATGTAGGTAGCCTGTGCCAGAAGTATAAAAGAGGACGGTGGGTCGGTGAAAACATAATGAAGCCCGGTCTAAAAACAATGTACTTCATAATAAAATTATAATGTCATTAGAAAGGTACAATCATTTGAAATGAGATCCTATACATATACTTACTAACTATTGTTTACGAAAATAGCTTTCTAACGACTGTCTCGTCGTTTGTGTTTCTTTTACCTACCATTTTCATATTTACCTTTATAATAAGACTGTGATGTATTTATGAATTTTTAATATGATAAGTTGAGATGATAGTCGTAGTAGTAGATGTCAAGCTTATTTTAAGTTCGATATTTACTCAGGACCTCTCATCGCCGCCGCCGCTACCACCACTATGTAGCAAATATTATTTCAAAGGTTTGCGACCCATTGATTCCTTTTATACAAATTATTTAAACGATATTATATAAATTTCATTTCTTAATAAATATTGATGAAATTTTATCATCTTCGGAAAGAGTTAATTTAAAGGATTTTAACTTGTTCGCTCGTTCCGTAGAAACCCTTAACTTTTTAATCGAAACGAAATGTCTTTTTGTTGAATATCGGAGACGCTCCGCCCTGGCTTACTCACAGCGTGATCGATTTTAAATGAATTTTCTGAAGTTAAATTGGGGATTAAAATTAATTTGCTGTCTTTCAAGTTATACTTATTCGCTGTTTGAAGTGCTTTCTTGAAGAAAGAAACTGATGCATGAATAAATTCAATAATCTTGGTCGTCAGGCATACTTATTCCTGGGAAATAAGCAGCCTATACCTTCATGTCTTCTTCTTCTTCATTTTCGAATCATCTAGAGGAAAAAAATACAAGACCTATGTAACTACAAGTATACTTACCTACGTTGCATTGACAATGACTACCGGCTACCTAAACCAAGTACTTATGTACGGTACACATTAATTTCACCGGCCAATGTGTACAAAGTCTATCAGTCGATATGGAGTTTGCCCGACGTGACGTCATCAATTTACGGCGCTGACACGTTTGAGCCAAGCGGCTAAATTCAATAAGGCCAGGCAAACAAGCCTGATCGAAGTTGCGAACTGCCCACCGCCCTATTCAGGAAAATTAAGCGATTGTGTGAAGATACAAGTTTTGATCGACAAAATTTTGTAAAACCATTATAATACTCGCTAAGTTGTATTTTTATTACCTACCACCCAATCAAGAAGAAATCACACACACACAAGACCTGGTCTAGAAGTACTTACCTATTTAATGGCCAGTCAGAAAGTCGTCAGTAACTCACTGCCCTATCGAAGTAAATAAACTATGGACCAACCCATATAGCCCAAGCCCATGTTTGCGACGGGCTGACGTACGGTGGCCTGCGCCTAAAAGTATACAGGCGGAGTTTTTAAAATAGCGATCCCTGATAATTAAGGGACCAGCTACATCTGATATAAATCCGGGGACGTGTTGTGTGTGATGTGTGTAGCAGTGGTGTTTATCTGGATGTGCTTGAGCAGCATGTGAGCTTGAGATCGCTATTTTAAAAACTCCGCCTGTATACTTTTAGGCGCATACCAAAGTACCTATATAAAGCACAGTTCATAGGTCACTCGGGTATATAAAGTCACACTTGTACAGCGCGCTGTAAGCTGCAGCGTCTACTAAGACAAGGTCTAGTTCCTCACCAAATCAGCATCGCTTCTCGAATACGTCTCCGGGCCGAGGTATCGAACAGCCGCCGGGCGTATGGTCACAAAGTGGAAATTGGATGAGGTCAACACGTACACGGTGTAAGTTGGGGATTTCCGCGCGTGATGCCGCCGTTCTTTGTGTTTGCGGTTCATGGGATCGTAATCTCTAGCACGAAGCCTTTTGCTTAGATAAAGTATAATGTAAGAGATTAGTTTAACCCTGCCAGGAACAGACATAATATGTATTGTTTCTCCCTTACCTAAATTTACTGTACCTTTGAAGGCCTTGATTAAACCATGCACTGTTTTCAAATATGTGTACTCGTACTTAAATTAGTATGAAGATTAGATATGGCTACACATCTAACAACGCTTACCGACAGTTATTTTAGCATTTAACGCGTTTAACAATGGATTAGGTAGGTAAGTATCTAATAAAACTTTGGAATTGTTTCATGATTGCTGCCATATGAATGATGACATCAATGATTACAGAATTACATATTACAAAAAGTTTACTTTACTGGTATTCAGTATAGGCTTACTTCTCTCATACAACTAAGTAAATCACCTCTACATCTATTATCGCATATCGATAAATCGTCCAAACTCCAGCACAACAATGGGAAAGTTCAAAAAACGGAATGTTCATCGTTTGTGCCATTTGTCCGTTGTCACATAAATTGTTAGAACGTTGAACAACGACACAATGGCCTCCTGTATCGATACCGACGGGGCCGGGAGTGCACACAGCGGGCATCCACTGACAATACAAATGGGAGAACGAAAAGGTACTATATAGTATTGGTAGTAAATACAATTTACGTTGGATCGCTGAAAAATACAGGGTGTAAATGACATGCTTGCCAAAACTGAAATGATATTTTCTATTGGTCAAAATAACAAACTCTCCTGAGAAACATAGAATATTCTATGCTGTACGTCTAGTACAGATTTGATAGTTTGTCAAAAACTATAAAAGTTTACGTTTTCTCGCATACAAAGTGCCGCCACTAGCGGAAACTATCATGGAAATTTTGACAGTTAATGTATGGAGATGACAGAAGAAAACCAAAACTATATTCGTTTTCTTTAATTGCAAAACCCGTACTAGAGAGCCCTGTAGTGCATTGTAGTGTAGGTCATTCCACAGATATACGGATCGCAACCTGTCCACCAAATAAAAGTAGGTAATGTAAGTTTCTGTATATTAGATTAGAACGAATGATGATAACGTATACTGTCGTGTGTTATCATTAACTCACATCACATGTACAGCTTTGCGCTTCGAAAAAACAAAAATATATTTCTATGTTCACCCTGCGGCTATTTTAGTAAAAAAATATTCTTTTTAATCTTTGCATGTAGCCTCATATCATCTAAATATACAATACACAGTGAAATGTTGTATATTATAAACGTAGCTACATTTGTTTCAGAAGCGTGTGGTACTTCAAATGCATTAAACCCCTCTAACACTCATTGAACACCTTAAAGACGGAACCAAGATTTACCTAAAACGCGTATAATAAATCCAGCTAAACCGTACAACCGTGTCGATTTCGCAAGTAAACACAGCCTTCTCAACCTCAAAGTGGCAATAATTAATAACGGGCTGTATTATGCAAAACCAGTAAGCCAAAACAGGGCGTGATACTGCCGGCTCCGTATAAAATGTTAATTCCGCCTAAGTGAGAGCTCGTTGTATATTCATGAGGGTTCACACCACAAGGAGGCTGAGGGCTTGAGGAGTGCCGCGGACTAGGAGCGCATATGCGGAGAGGAGTGGTAGGTGGGTGTAGTGGATATCGGTGCTGGTGTTTTTTGAGTCAGATTTGAGCATCTATAAGGTATTATTTTTATATAAATAATAAAATTTATATTAAGATACACAAGACATCACCAAACTTAAAAACTGTACTCATTACTTAGTTCATAAAAAATACTTAAGGAACTCAACAAAACGCGATAAAAAATATAATAAAAACAACTATACCTATCCAGTGTACCAACATCGCGATAGATAATACATTAATAAGACTGCGTGCCACAAATGAAAATCATTAGTATTAAAATGTATAATCTGTGTCCGGCTAGCTTAAACACTTAAACAATGTTTATCCATAACACGAGGCTACGAGCTCGCTACGAGGCTACGCGAGCGCTACGAGCTACGACGTAGGCTTTTGCTACGAACATGCGTAGCAAAAAAGCGTAGTACAGTGGAAAACTCGCTCACTATTTTTTTATCTTCCTACTTATTTGGTTCTTTTACGCGCAATCTGTTTTAATAAAATAATTTGTTTAAACTAGCAACAAAATCTAGACTTATTAGCACAAATAAATGACATTATTGCCCCTGTTTTTAGCAGAATCCCGGGTCTGCGCCACTCGCCTGCTATCGGAGTCTATAGTTGAATAATGAATGTGCGCGGGCGGCGGCGGCGGCGGTGACCGCATGACTTCCATTAGCGCGACACGGTGAGAGCTAATGGCGTCAGCTAAAGCCGCATGAGGCAGGCTGCTGTTTACTTCTCATCGTATTCATTAGTTACTAGCTTCTAGATATAGTGATGGCATGGTAGTGTGTTGTATCGTAATCTTAGGCATAACAGGAACTGATACAGTTGTGCCCATAGAGATGAATAGTCCCTTACTCGTAGTCAATTTAAAAAGGTGGTGAATAACGCATGCTATCATCTGACGAATCCATATTATATTTTGTTAAGTTTTACACGGCGAATCAAGTGACTGTCCGGAAGCTACTAGTTATAATACTCGAATGTAAAATCTTCATGCACACGCTGATCCAAGTTTTTTTATTCATATGGGAGGACTAGCACCGAGCAACCCCAACATACTTTAATTTGATTTATCATACGGCTACAATCAGCAACACCATTTGCCAGTGATTTAAGCACTCACCATCCTTGTTCATATTAGCCTGGAAGCACTTGGCGAGGCGGCAGGCGCGGCACTGGTTGCGGTGCGTCTTGTCCACGGGGCAGCGCCCCTTCAGCTCCCCGCCCGCCTTGCACGTGTACACGCGGTTACGGTGGATGGACCGCTTGAAGAAACCCGAGCACCCTGTAGGTGAGAGACTGGTTAGCAGGGAAATTTGGCATCTAGCTTAGGATCCGATGGCAGTGTGTGATGTCCCCACATATTATTATAATTATAAAAACAACTTAACGTATTTATGTACATGGAACTTTACAATAATATTGCATACAAGTTCCGGAAAAACTTTCCTAAAGCGAAGGATAGCAGGGAAAAGCAGCATACCTAACATAAAATTGCTATTAATGAATACCAAACGGCAGCTCCGTCCCAGATTACGTTATTTTCTAATTTTTCGTCTCTCTAGCCTCTCATCAAATAGTTTTATTAATTTCCAGCACTCACCATCACAGCTGTAGATGCCGTAGTGCTTGCCGGAGCTGCGGTCCCCACACACGTTGCACGGGATGTCCAGCAAGCGGTCACCTGGGTACATATCACCAGTTTAGTTCCTTCATCAACATAGTCATCATTTTGATGTATAAAGTAAATTTCTACAACAAAAATTTTACAATTTTCTACGCCTATTAGGCATAACATACTCGTAGAGGACTTGAACATGACACCAAACAGCATTTGTTCCTATGGAATAATAGTACATTTCTATTCGCCAAAGTGCAGTTTATGAACTTGGCGAAGAAATGGGGAAAGATACTCCAAAAGCATCTCGTCTATGGATAGATACGATAGATACAATTGAAGACTATTTTGGGTGCTCTTATATACCTAAAAATATGAAACGGAAATATTAAATGGTAGCCTGTTTTACTGATGGCACAATGTGTATGTGTTCTGTTACAATTACAAATGCGGAAAAATATAACAATGAAACCAACAAAATCAAAAGTAGTAGATTTGTTTTAAGTATTTCCTACATCGCCTAACCTTTTCACTTACCGATTCACTTACACGCAGTAATCGTATAATTCACTTTATCCTTTCAACTATCTAAACAAACTGTTCACGGAGCCCCAGAGACGGATTAGCCAGATTACGCCAATCTCGCTAATAACGGGCTGTTTTTGTTCCGTTTAGGCGTTCCGCACCCTTCTTACTAGTTAATGCCTTCAATCCCTTTGGAGATCTTTTCTTTCTTTTTTCTTAAGAAAGGGTCTTGAGCGACTTCGCCCTGCGTGTTTCAGCTGAAGCCGTGAAGTGTCGTAATTATGTACGCTTTTTATACTTTATTTGGAAGCGGAAAGAATTTAATCCCGTATCACGCTTGGCTGAGGCTTGCGTCTTTGGCTTGTTTTACAATAACGAATGGCTTTTTTATTCGTAGTTAATCCTATTTTCCCTCTATAACGTTATTTTGTCACCGAAACAAATTTAAGATTATAAAGGCGTTTATAATGCATCAAGTACAACCTGAGTGCAACTAACCGCTCGAAGCTTTCGAATCGGCAAAAGACAAGCACAAAAAAAAAACAAAATCAATCGCACATAAGCAAAAGGAAAATCCTATTTGGTATCCGAACAGTTAGCCTGAAATAGCCGGTGAGTCGCCCCGGTGTGCAGAGTGTAGCAGACGCACTCATGCGTGCGATCAAAGGCCACCCACCTAGGCATAATGCCGAGTGACAAATTGTGATACCCGTGTGAACCGCAACACGCTCGCCACGCTAAATAAATAACATTTGAACGCAGCTATTGATTCCAATTTCAAATTAGCAAATGTAATTCGCTGTTTTGTGTCTAATGCCTTTGAGGTTTATTTGTGTGATTGTGTTTTGTTATGTTTTAGTTTTACCTGCCGCTATAACACCTACCTACACACGGTTATATGCAACTACTGCTATAGGTAATATGTAAAGGTACACGCTACCCTTCGCTCGGCTACTGAATAACTAATCGTTTATACCTTCCCACTTTAGGTAAATATTTTGTTAAGGAACTAACTAGATCAAGTTATTATGTAAGTTAACCATATTTTTATTATTATTAAGTAACATAACTAACAGCTTTATCAACAGTTTATAGTAGACACTAACAATCTAGCCATAAAGTTACTCTCATTAATGAGTTATACTCAACTGTAGTTGCTCTATATTAGTATATATTGGTAGATTCAACTTATATTACCCCTATCCCGTTACCCTAAGCTGTTGAACTTAAACTAAAATTGTATGTTGATTTGCTGAGCTTGAGATGTGGGCTTTAAGACGCGACTCAACCAGACGAGAACTTTGCATGTACAGGGTGATTCCTACTTGAACTTGTGAACAGTTTTTTAAGGTTTAATAAGTAGGTATCTGACGGAGAAGGTTTATATTGTGTCACATTTAGATGCTGAAAGACTAATTAGTAATTTAAGCTTTGTATAATCTATTCTTGTGTACAAATAAAGAATATTCTATCTATCTAGTATCTAGAGCGGTGGTAGATCAGTCGGTTAAGAGCCCGCTTCTCAATCAAGAGATGCGGGTTCGAATCCCGGCGCTGACATGTACCAATGAGTTCTTTTAACTTAAGTACAATGTATACCATCGCTCTTACGGTGAAGGAAAACATCGTGAGGAAACCTGCATATCTAGATTTAGCACATCTAGATATGTGAACGCACCAACCCGCAGTGGACCAGCGTGGTGGGAAATGGTCCAAGCTTAGGAAGGCAGTTTAGACCTTGGGGACGTGCACAAAGGTTCCACTCGAGAGAGCCAGGTGCAGGTACTTACACCCCCACAGAGAATAGAATAGAATAGAATATCTATCTAGTAAGTAAATATTATATTATTTTGACATATGAATATTCAGTGGTTTATGTTCTTCAGGGCTCAAGTTTCGAGAGGTTCACCAGATTGCCCTCTTGCATTTTCACCTCAAAGACATCCCTGACCCAAAAATAATACTGGGAGCATTTACTCTCTCAACTGCAAGAGCCTCTGCATAAGGGATGCCCCATAGCGGTAGACAGACAATGATGAATTCTAAATATCAAATATACCTAGTAATTAAAAAAAAACTTACCTAGTCAATAAGAAACCCACTAATGAAGTACTAATTTGTTTTATGTATCATGGGACCGTATTATTATACGCATTTAAATTAAATAACTCGATATTGCCATCTAATAATAGTATGATATGAAACTAGTATTAATTTAATTAGTCTAACTTCTTGTAAAATCTACTTAATTAGTGAGACAGGATGCTATAAATTTAACATGTTCCTGAAAAGTGAATTTGAATAAAACATTATATTATACCTCCAAAGTACTTTAATTATGCATTCGTTTGAAATTTTGACCGGTTTTCATTGCGTTTATTTATTTCAGTTTTTTATTTTATTGTACATGCATGTAAGTTGATAAGATGGAGAATTTACGACATAAAGTCAAACGAGTGAAACAAAAATCACATAATAACATTTTCAGTAAGTATCCTAATAACGTAGGCAAAATCATTATAGACGAACGGTTCGTCTCACTCTACGTTGTTCTAAGTAAGTATTCATAAAATACAGAAATAATACCATTGTTGAGACTCGGGGATTGGGTTGCGAATAATAGATTATAAGTCCACGTAACTATATATTTATTTAGCACTTGAAATATGGTTAAAAGTTAATTGGTATGCGACCACTCACAACCCGGCCAACCCGAGACTGACTTAGATTACTAAGGTGTAAAGTAAGCTGAACTATATCGTGCTAGGTATACATTGTATGTCGTCCCTACATCATTCCTCCCCTTTTTTGAAAAAAAAATATGTCAAACATTTTGAAACAAAGTTACAAATGATCTGTAATACCTACTAATAAATTTTAAACACCAAGTTGCCGTCGTGGTCGCACACATACAAGACATGTAAATACAATAACATGAAGATCAAGTTACAAACACATATAATACTAAGTAAGAAGAAACAGTAACATTAGATAAGGATGTAGATACACTGTTCATGCGTACTGCGCGTTGGCAGCTGTTTGTTGCCTAGCAGTTTTGTCCAATTGATCTAATGAAATTGCAGTAATGAACTCCTTTCGAGCCCAGGTTTTCACTCCTTTTTTACACTTTTTGCACAAGAGACACGTAGCACATAATAAAAACAATACAAGAAAACTTGCCACCACTGTGCCATATACTTCTATCTTCTGCTCTAATGAGCTATTACTAGCATTATTCGCGCCATTTTGGGCGATGATAATTTCCTCTGACTTGCTGTATGATTTACCCATTGTATAGGTATTGTTAATTTGGACAATAAGTACTGCGAGTAATCAATCCGTGATACAATAAAAATATTTGCAAAGACTTATGTATATAAAGTGTATTAATGCTTATACGCAACCTACTTATTCTAACTGTAAAGGTGCTATCATACTACTAAGCGATACGTAGCTATGCTAGTTGTTACATTGATTGTTAACTAAATTAAAGGTATATCGCGTCGCTTAATATTATCGTAGCTTTCACTGGACGAAATAATAAAACTAAAATTCTTAGTAAGATAGTGCATGTTATAACAATATAATCGAATATCATCAAAAATACAAATATGAAATACAAATACAAGGTATTCTTATTACTTATATTAATTAAATTTAGTTGACATACTTATCATCTACAAAAAAAAAAGTACCTAAAAAAATACCTACAATAAGTACCTAAATAACTTCACCTGAATCGTATAGGTACTCTTGTTACTCTTCCACTGCGCGTGGTACAAGTGACAGGAGAATCGTGATTAGGAACCTCAGTGTCCGTCGTTGAAGATTCGTCGTTACGTTCACTCAAGCAATATGCTGGTTTTAAACGGTCTATAGAAATATGAACTTTTCTATTTGACATTTGAATGTAATATACCTTCCTATTTCTATCCAACACACGAAAAGGACCATCGTACGTAGGCTGTAAAGGCCTACGAACAGCGTCGTTTCGTATAAAAACGTGACTGCAAGTCTCTAAATCAGGATGTATAAATATATTACCATTTTTATTTTCCCTAATTGCCATAGAACGAAATTTCCTTATATTATCTCTTAATTTCCATACGTACTCATTACTGCTATCAATATTTAAGTTCGACTTAGTATCATAATAATCTGCAGGTAAACGCAAAGTAGTTCCGTAAGTCAATTCCGCTGCGCTTATCCCGTTATCGCTCCTCACCGCTGTCCTAAGCCCTAGTAACACCGTAGGTAATTCCGACACCCATGATGATGGTGCATTACATAAGCGAGCAGTCAACGCAGCTTTAAGCGATCTGTGCCAGCGCTCTACCGCCCCGTTGCTCTGTGGGTGGTAGGGTGTTGTACGTAGTTTTTTTATGCCTAATAATTTCATAAGTTCACTGAATAAATTGCTTTCAAACTGCCGGCCCTGGTCGGAAGTCAGGAACCTAGGGCTGCCAAATCTACATACCCAGTTATCATGAATAACTCGTGCAACAGTTTCAGCAGTTATATCTTGTGTAGGAAAACATTCTGGCCACCGCGTTCCTCTATCTATTATAGTAAGACAATATCTGAACCCATCTTGTGAAATCGGTAGAGGTCCTACTAAATCTACGTGAATGTGTTCGAATCTGTCACACTGGGGAAACGATCCCAAAGCTGACATCGTATGTCGGTTGACCTTTGATCGCTGACATTGAATACATGTCTTAGTCCATTGACTAACATCGCGATTCATACTTGGCCAATAAAAACGATCTTGTACCAATTTTCGTGTAGTCCTGGTTCCAGGGTGACTTAAATTATGTACTGTATCAAAAGCTATACGTCGAAACTTCTCAGGTAAGTACGGTCTAATTCTGTCATTACTAATATTGCAAAAAATAAATGAACTACTACCAGGTAGTATTATTTTTTTAACTGCAACGTCAGTGTCATCAGAATTCAACACTTGTAAGATATAGGTATCTTGTTGTTGTTCCCTAGCGAGTTCCTCGTAGTCTATAACCGTGGGACAGCTAATAGTTGCGACGCGTGATAACGTGTCCGCAACAACATTGTCTTGCCCACTCACATGTCTGATATCTGTGGTGAACTCACTGATAAACATTAGGTGACGTGTACGTCTAGGTAACTCTTTCTCGCTATTTATTTTACTAAACGCGAACGTAATAGGTTTATGATCTGTATAAACTGTCAGCATTCGTCCCTCGACCATATTCCGAAAATGACGAATGGCTAAGTAGATACCTAACAACTCTCTATCATACGTGCTATACTTCCGTTCCGTCTTAGACAAACTTTTTGAGAAGTAACCTAAAGGTAACCAAGCGTTATCAACACGTTGTTGCAACACTGCACCCACGCAGGTGTCCGAAGAGTCGGTCATAAGTGCGAGCGGTGCATCCGCTACCGGGTGAGACAGCATGACCGCATCGCACAAGCTCGCCTTACATTCCTCAAATGCTAGCTCAGCGTCTGGCGTCCAAGCAATAGGTGTTTTGTCCTTCTTTTTAGAGCCATGAATGAAACTAGTAAGTATCGATTGAGATGAAACTGCATTTGGTATATGAGACCTATAAAAATTAACCATGCCCAAAAATCGTCGCAATTCATCGATGTTGTTGGGCCGCGGAAATTCGTTAACGGCTTTAACTTTATCATCCAGTGGACGAATCCCATCTGATGTGACATGATAGCCTAAAAAATCTATCTCTGCCTTTCCAAACACACATTTTGTCATATTTATAGTAAGATTATACCTTTCGAACTGCTTAAATAATGACTCTAGATGCTTACGATGTGTAGCTTCGTCAGGCGATGCTAAAATGACGTCATCGATATAGGAAAAGATACTATTTTTACAATCAACGTCCAGATCCTGAAAAACAGTATGGTGCATGAATCGCTGGAACGTTTGCGCGGCGTTACGCAACCCAAACGTCATGCGCGGGAATTCAAACAAACCAAACGGCGTGATTATTGCAGTTTTCTCTATATCTTCTGGTGCAGTGCTAATACAGTGATAAGCCCTATTTATATCAATCTTAGAAAATACTTTCTTACCCGTTAGTATGTACGTAAAGTCAGATAAACGAGGTATCGGGTATCTGTCCGGCTTGGTAATAGAGTTTAGTTTCCTATAATCCCCACATGGACGTAACTCCCCATTTTTCTTGGGTACCACATGAAGTGGACTGGCCCAAGGGCTCTTTGAAGGCCTACATATACCTGTTTCCTGCATAAAACGAAACTCCTCTTGTACTTTCTTATATCTAGATGGTGGTAACGGTCTAGCTCGAGCGTATACTGGAGGTCCAGTTGTTTCGATGTGGTGAAAAACACCGTGTGTAGGTACTTCCTTATACGATGCAGGTTTAGTAATATTTACGTACTTACATAACAAATCATGAAATGGGTGCGTATCCTCCACTGTTGTCACGGTGGGTTGATCCACCTCCACTATACTGGCAATAGATTTCAATTTTGTCAAATCATCAATTAACCTAGAGGAAGATAAATCCACAATCAAACCGTGGTGAGCCAAGAAATCTGCTCCTAATATTGGTTGCGTTACCTCCGCTATAATAAATGTCCATTTATACGGTCGACGTAAACAAAAGTCCAATATCATTGTTTTTGTACCGAATGTCTTTATCACACTACCATTTGCTGCATATAGCTTATATTCACTACAATCACTCGCGAAATGGTTATACTTCGACACAGGTAACACAGATACGTTAGCACCGGTATCCACCAAAAATTTTAGTCCACTTTTTTTATCTCTAATACACAGGCGTTTGCTGATTATACCGGTACAGCTGCTCGCCTCTGGCTGCACCGAATCTAGTTTTTTCCTGCTTCTGACTCCTGCTGCTTCTGCCATGCGCAAGGCTGAATGCACTTGTTGGCCTTTCCTTTGTACCGGAAGTGGTAGAAGCACATCCAGTTAGGGTCTCCTCTCCTTACGCGTTCAGACCGGTCGCGACTTCGTGACGCAGAGCGATGACACTTCCATCCGTTACGACCAACTGACCTGCCTCTTGACCTCGACGTCTCCATGTTGTCCAAGCGCCGCGTGAGCTGAGCTATCTGCTCAACGAGGGTAGCCTGCGTGGCTGATGAACTGGGTACGGCACTGCTCCGCATACATGACAGCTCCTGGATCTCAGCAAATCGGGTCGTTTCGACTACCTTATCTGCCATGCCAGCCAGTTTCTCTAGATCTTTCACTTCACTCACCGTCAGAATTGCCTGTACTGCTGATGGTAGATGCCCCATCCACAGCATATTTAATGTTTCATCATTGAATTTTTTCTTTGCCAGGTCTCGCATCCTCCTGAGTAGTTGGGAGGGTTTCTGGTCGCCTAGCTCCAGTTCCTTCAGCAGCTTCTGGACCTGTCGAACTTCAGACTCCTCATAAACAACGAGAAGTCGAGTTTTAAGCGCTTCGTATTTCTTTGTGTCAGGAGGCGTTAATACAATATCACTGACCTGCTCGACGTGCTCGCGGCTTAGCTTTGCTATCACTAAGTTATAGCGTGATTCGTCGGCCAGCTTCTGATTGGCCACCACCGCCTCGAATTGGGCAAACCACAGGCGTGGGGACTCCTTCCAGAAGTCCGGTATCCTGCTGGACACCGTGATCTGCGCCAAAGCGTTTTCACCGGCCGGAAGTGACGGAGAAGGGTTCATGATTGCACTTTATCGATCGCGGTTCACTTCAATCGTCGGGGTCACCAATGTTGAGACTCGGGGATTGGGTTGCGAATAATAGATTATAAGTCCACGTAACTATATATTTATTTAGCACTTGAAATATGGTTAAAAGTTAATTGGTATGCGACCACTCACAACCCGGCCAACCCGAGACTGACTTAGATTACTAAGGTGTAAAGTAAGCTGAACTATATCGTGCTAGGTATACATTGTATGTCGTCCCTACACCATAAATAAAGGAGTTTTCTTAATATACCAAAACAAATGTAAAAATATTAAATACTGCTATGCCGAAGGTCCCGGGTTCGATTCCCGCAGATGTTAGTTTAACCCTTAATAAGGCGCGAGCCAGTAGGCTAGTTAGAGAAGAAGTTGAAATTGATTTAGGGTAAGTTGATACTCTAGAATATGAAAAATTAAAAAAAGGGGGGGTTTTCATGGGGGGAGTACCTTTTTTTTGGGTGGGAAATAATATCCCTTTGCCCGATTAGGTTTACGCATTAGGTTTTTGGGTGGGAAATAATATCCCTTTGCCCGATTAGGTTTTGTACTTTTAGCCTCAGTTTCATTATTTCCATATACAAGCACTAGCCCGTGGCTTGGTTTGTATTTTTTGTAAAATTATAAAAAAAATAAGTAAACTAAAAAAAGAGTCTTGTCATATTGTTACTTATATAAAATTTTCTGTTTTGCCTTATTTTATGTAGACCCCTGAAATAAATTTGTAAACTAGAAGATTAAAACAATTTAGAATTACTTATAATAGTGTTTTATTTCGCTTATATATCGAATATTGTTCTAGATCTTCGATCGTTTGCTGAAGTGTATCAGTAGTACCAAATAGAGCTTCTAGACGCTTTTCAATAACAGCATCTTGATCTTGACGTCCATCCAACACATCCGCCGGGCTGCTCAAAGGGGCTGTTATATAATATGCATCATCGTCAGAGTCTATATCCGACAAATCTGACAGATTTTCTAACACTTCTTCTATATCTCTCTGCGTTTTCATTACACTTCTTCTCTTACTCATGATTGACAATCCTAATAGGAAAAGAAAAAATTAAGGTTAAGAAAAAAGCGTGCGACAGAGAAAGAAAAGGGGAAACATGCATGTGCCGTTAAAACGAATAAATAAAAGAAATAAACAGGTGAGATGAATAATAAATGCAAGAGCTTGCCACCAAAAAAAAAATGTTCTGCAAACCATCCGCAAAAACATAAAACAAAAATAAATTCAAACGAAGTCGGGTGCAATAGCTAGTAAGCCATAAAAAAAATCATGACCTTATCGGGCAAGGGGAAATAATTTCCCACCTATAAATTTGCATTTTTTGAGGTTATGGTTTGTTTACATTGCATTGGAAAACACATAAAACAGCTTCAGAATAGACCTTTTACCAGATATAGCAATCAAATTGTACTTACAGGATTTTTTGTAGAACAAAAACTCGTTTTTTCTTCGGATCGTCACAAAAATCAACGCTCGTTTACTCGAAATTTTGCCACTGACACTTTGACATTTAAAAAAAAGTCAAGGGTTGCCATGAAGCAAAAAGTGTTGCCAGGAAAAGAAAAAAAAAAGTCCAAAAAATTTGTGGTCTCTTTCATTCGTTCACTGCAAATAATTTGTCGATAATATGTTACTTTAAAAATAAAACACCGTGGTGGGAAATAATTTCCCCTTGCCTTATTAAGGGTTAATGACAGATATTTATACTCGAGTCTTGGGTGTTTGACTTATGATGAGCAACATGATATTTAGGTAAGTACACAAAGCAAGTGGGTACCTATTGTTAGAAGGAATTATTCACAACAGCTTTGTGGCCGCACTCTTATCTCGAGGAATAACACAGAATAGAAGAAAGTTGTCTATGACATGTTTTGTCTATGGACTGAGCGTTTTCTGACGTTTCCGGCACTTGATTCGCGAGCATGAGTTACGCATGATTCATTAAAAACTAATCCTATTGAATACCATAAATAAAAGTAATGTGAGTTAATATTTCTATCTTTATTACTATCTATTTATGTATCTGTGTAGATATCAGTTGTCTGATATCCATATTACAGGCACTGCCGAGTTTGGGGTCGGAGGGCCTAATGTGAGATGACCCTGTAACTCAAAGTTTTTGGGGTCGAGTTACATAATTATCTACTGTAATATAAAACAACAAATAAACGATACTAAGCCTGAAAACACCCTGTAGCTACATAAGCACAAAGACGTCTATGTTGTGTGCGTACCCAAATGAAGTTGGGCGGCCCTGTCCCTAAGTTACCAACTCACCATGTAGGGCAACTAAAGGGCGGGATCTTAAGTTACAGATTACTTGATAACTTGAGAGCTTTGACGGTTTCATTGACGAATTATTCTCGAAGTTGTTGTCAGTATTTCGTTCTCAAATACTTGAGGAATGTAAGTTTAATAACTTTATATTAAGTACCTATATATTTAATAAGTTAGGGGCGGCATAGGAATTTAATTTTTCGGTTCCATTCATGAAATATGAAGTACTAATAAATTGTATATATAATGGAAAGAGCCGATAAATTTAAAACTAATTAAGTAAGTAATTTTTATTGCATTGACATGTAAGTATCAGGCGAATATTTATGCACTTGCACTCTACTATACCGCTAACGGCAGCACGTTGCGCTGTGAGCCGGCCCATATACTTACTTATGGAATACGATGAAACCTAACCACATGTTTTATATTAGTTACCACGCGGAACTACCTATAAATAACCTTAAGCTGCGTATAGACCGGCCAAACGAACGCCAACGAACGGGTTTCGTTGACCTTCGTTGCTGCAATCTGTCCTGTATTATGTATGATAAATATCCATCGTTGGGCGTTCCTTGGGCCGATCTGTACGCAGCTTTGGCTATGGCAGCACGCTGGCGACGCGTTGCCGTCACTTTGGCATTCCACCGACCCGGCCCGCCGGCTATAGATCTATTTAACGTAAGTGTCCACCTTTTGGCATGGTATACGCAACGGACGCATCGCATTCGGTATTCTTTGAAAATAAATTCATAGACGTGCACTTTATCGGCATTGCTGACGGCTTTTCTCCATACATTTATGAAAATCCGTTGGGTCCGATACCGATAGTTGGACGCTTACCTTTGCGCCGGCAATTTTATCCAAATTACTTAAACCATTTCCTCAATTATATTCACAAACATTTGAAATAGTTATTTAATATTTATATATCACTAAAAATATAGACTTAAGTAAGAATTAATCAAATTTTTCTAAAAATAAATATGTGGATTAAACAGACACAGGGCCTGTATTTTTTTTTATATGGGTATAATACTTCGTTATGGACCAACGGACAGACGGACATGTAGTGATTATTTGCCCAGTGGACCCATGTTGAAACAATAATAAGTGCACCATTTTGCATATTCCGCTACTAAACTATAAAAGCAAGGATGATAATATAGGTATAAGAGCCCCTTTTTTTCAGAATGGGGGGTAGTTTCAAGTTGACTTTCATCAAGAACGTACCCATTCCTTTTGCGACGAATAAAAATGTTAAATTGTGATGATGATTCAACTGTATAGCGTTTAAAAAACTAGTAAAAATACTTATACCTCGTAATTAAGCTACTTTGTCAATATATTTTGACTGTGTAAGTTGTGTCAATGTTTATTTTGAATTCCGAAGGTTTTATTTACCCAAGTGCACGCTTTGGTTTCATTGTCGATGTTGCTTCCTAAATAATATAAGTAATATTACTAATTTATACGAGAATAAAAATTTCGGTACAAAAACGTGAACCATAATTATTAAAACCTTCAGTATGACTAATATTCATCTTCAGTATGACCTAGTAGATAATGTTTACAAATCATTAAAGACTTAACGTACATTTATTAATTTAAAGTATTTAATAAATTCCTTAATAATACAAAAAAATACTGAGTAAAAAGTCAGAGATATAATTTTCAGAAAAGCTGTTGGTCTGAACTGAACACAAATAAGGAACGATTAATGTATTTCTTATTGGATTCCAGTTAATGAGACAACAACATTTAGATAAAAATCCACTATAAGCACATTGTCTACTAAACCATGTATCTACTAACTTGTACCTAGCTTAAAAAATACCGGAGCAGTAATTCTTTATTAGTATTTACCTGTTCCCATCCTACGGATGGCCGGCGCCCGCTGCTTGTCCCACAAGTGCGACAGTTCGATAACTTTCCCTGACAAGGTAGGCACAACACTACGCCACCTCGACCATCGCTTTTCCACCTTGATTCCAATAAAAAAAAACTCGCGCTAACACTAGCCACCGACGAAAAGGAAACGTTCAAAAATAGAATAGAGTTCCAGAAAATTTTCACCTCCGCTGACTTCCCCACCCCGTCGCGGCTTTCGGCAGACTGATCTGATAATTGTGATCTTTGAAGCTGGAGAGATCGCGAGTCACATCATCCCCTGATTACATCGAGACCCACCCCTGGAGCGAGACGGCTGTATGTCCGTTACTGCGAGGGCGAGGGGGACAAACGCAACTCGGGTTGTAGCCCGGTCCACAGGCTACGTTGTCACGATATCGGGTGCTTGTCTGATTTACAAGCGAATGGCCGGATTTACGTACGGCATGTTGGGGGATTACGTGTGTTTTTCATTTATTTTTTGCGATCGCTCCGAATGTGTGTACGGGATTAAATGTGAACCGGATGTATTTTATACATTTCGGGATGACTTTTCACTATATATACCTATATCGACCTCTTTATTACTTACAACATAGCAAAACGGTTTTAAAAATTTGTATTGGATGAAAAATTATGTACATTTGAGCTAAAAAACTGAAACAGCAAACATTAAAATGTCATCTAACGTTAACGGCTTTGGGGTGAGAGGGGTGCTTTAGTTGACTGGGCGGCGAGCAGTGGCCAATGGCGTGGCTTGGTGCCCGCGGGGGGCGGGGCGTGGAGATTCGTATTTAGAACGAGCCATGAAGCGAAGCCGCCACGTGACGACTGAACTGACGTAGCTACATCCACATGTTACGGTTACGTTCGATTATGTTCGACTCATCTGACTGGGTTGGTAATTTGCAAGGATTTTGTGTTATACCTAATCAGATATGAATACGAAATGTTAGGTGACAAATTGTCGTTACGTTTAGTTTGATATATTTTTTCATAAAAAGCACGAATAAGCTAAGTAACTACATACATTATGACTTAGTGTATACTATACTTAAATACATATTAAAATAATAAAACACAATGTTTAAAAAAGTTTCAGCAGACATAAGCGACCACACGCACACATACCTAAGTATATAATATGAATTAAGTTGTCTGTGCTACTACATAAGAGAGTAGAACATAGAAATACATGCATAATTGCATAATAACCCGCACCACAGTTTTCTCAAATCTCAGTCCGAGGCCGGCTCCCCACGCGCTAATCCTCAATTAAAACACTTACCCGCCACGTGACGTCACGCGCACTGGTCTAAGTGTTATTTTTTCGCCTTGTGTCCGGTAATCCCGGCGGCCGGGTGAAACGCGCGTTCGAAACCCTCTTAAACGACGATTTAATTTGCCATGCACTGTACGTTTAGTATTAGCCGTTGACCGTTTGTATAAAGTAGATAAGTACGAAGTAGGTTAACACAGTTCGTTGTTTTGAACGTTGTCGATTTTCCGCTGTCAGTTTTTTGCGTGAAATTAAAGCGTTAATCACTCACCCCTCCGGTAGAGGTACTTCGTCACCGACAGATATACCTAGGTACATCAAACGTATAACCTCCGTTTTCCAACGGGTGGTTATAAGATACACATCATTTGAAAACTAAAAATTGTGTAGGTACAGTTAACAAAAGAGATAAAAGTATACCCCCACAGCCCAAACTAAATGTGATTGAACTTGTGATTGACTGACGAGTAATACAAGGCACAAAGCATAATTAAAGGTGTACTTAATCCATAGGAAGAGCTTTATCTGTCGATTAAACATTCTTTATTTTTTATAATATCCATAAGTGACTATTAGGTAGGGTCAAACTGTTACCCGCTGATACTTACAATTTATCTGGCTCTGTCTAGCTAGCTACGTGGGAAAATCGTACCAGAAATGTGAGAACAAAATCATCGACGTTTATAAATTAAAATTCAATATTAAAACAAACACTTCAATATGTTAGAATACATTCGAAACGATTGTGCATTTAATAAAAACATATGCACTGGTTTAAAAAATAAACGCACAAAGGGTTAAATAAACTGGGGATTGTGACAATACGGTAACAACGGGCTTCAAAACTGTGACACGCGACAAAAATATATGATAATTTTGAATTTGTGAACTTTATAATTGAGTGCGGTGGTGGTTATGAAATCTTAAATTAATATAATAAGTTATAGACATTGGGATGCACGTGGGTAGTTGTTCCTTATATTCGTCAACCATAACTTTACTTTCATATTTTTGAGGATTTTTGTAGAGCATAATTTGTTTTGCCCTTTTCAGGTTATTATAATAATACTTTCTCTGTTTACGACGCTAATATACCTATTTTATTTTTTAGCAAAGGTCTAGGTCTACCTATCCCTGTCAATGGCCTCCTCAATCCAGTTCCTGCAAAATAAAAAGTTCCAGTGTCATAGGAACGTTTTCATTGCTCTTGAGCATTGAGTATGAATGCTCAATCGTTAGTGTATTAATTTTACCGACTCAGCCCTACTAGCTACAGCTCCGAATTCAGGGTATCATACCTAGTCCAACCTCTTTCGTAAACGTTGCTTGTGCTTTTAGCGTTTCGTAGATGACAAATGAGCGACGCGACGAACGCACCTCGCGTCGACTGAATTAATACGTCTGTGCCGCGTCTCGCGATGTCACCGCCACCTGTGGGCATGCGACTCTAGTAGAGGCGGCAAATTGAAAATCTTTTTTCACCGTACAATTTTGTAAAGTTATTTTGCGTAAAAAAAACCTCCAACGTTGTTGTGTTGTAACTGTATTAGTATTACTTATGTAATACGTAATTACCTATATTTTGTAATTTTCAACTTAATTATATTGATAATTGATTGTATTTATGAAGGTATTCATCAGAGCATATTAACATACCCACTAAGATTATTCATGTGTATTTTTTTATTATAAAGCATCGTTTGTTTTTGTAATAACTTTGTATAAACAATTGCTAAGTATCTTATGTTTTACAATTATAAATTTAAATATACTTAGTAAAAAACAAATAAGTACCTACCTGTGCCTACATACAAGCTTATATATAAGAGGTAAGTATATATTTTTTAATATTAGTTAGGTACATTGTATAGGTATCATTAAATTACTTATAACATGTAAAAAGGACCGAATGGCGTAGTGGTTAGTGACCCTGACTACTGAGCCGATGGTCCCGGGTTCGATTCCCGGCTGGGGCAGATATTTGTTTAAACACAGATATTTGTTCTCAGGTCTTGGATGTGCCCGTAAAATGGCAATAGGCCCGCCCCCTATTACATTGGGACTAACATAACACTCTGGCGAAAAGTGGGTGCAGCAATGCACCTCTGCCTACCCCGCAAGGGAGTACATTAGTACAAGGCGTGAGTGCGTGTGTTTGTGTTGTTGTTGTAAAAAGCATAAAAGCAAGCAGAAAAATTGGTTTAAAAGGGATATTCTCACTCGTAGTTTCACATGGGTTATGTATGGGGAATGTTAAATCTGTAGTATGGTATACCTACGTGTTGATTGGCTTATATTTTTTAACTGAATTACTAATATATTTAATATTGTCATTTTAATTTCAAGTTTGCGCGGAAATTAAACGAATCCTTTATTGAGAAATCGCATTAAATTAATAGGTATCTTACAGGTTATGATTTTATTTATATTGCAATGGCTGGAAATTAAGTTTTAATAATATTTACACAACACGCACGAACGCATTGTAGCAAATTCACGATAGGTTGTGTTTAATCAGGTGATTATTAGCATAAAACATCGACGAGCATTATCACCATATTGTTAGGTACATAAGTTACTATTTTGCGCTTTCGTGCAAGAATCCTCAGTAATGCTTAGACTGTGGTGATCGATAGGCTAGTCGGTGACATAACAGATATCCGTGCAAATATGGCTCACCATCTCTTACCATTAATTAGACAGGTATGTAAATAATAAAATAATTTAAATTGAGTTTTCTTGTCCGCAAAAACAATCATAATTTTGGTTTTGGGACAGAGTACCGGGCGTACATAACTAGATCTTGTTCTTATGAAACTTATAGGTCAGTTAATTAAGGTGATCCTGGCCCATACACCTAAAAACATTTTTCATGAACTTATAAATTGGCCCTAAGCTTATGCTCGTTGATACGCCTCTATAAGCAATGCACCAAGACTAAAAACTGACAACTTATAGAAGCTGTCAAATAAAATATCCTAAATCCGATAATATTTGTCATTCAAATTCAAATCTTTATTTTCAGACGTTTGTAATGACGTCGGCGATTTTCCAAACACTAGTGTGTGGGCTAATCCTGGGGTTCCCCACCATATTATTTGCTGCGCTAACTCAACCCGACTCTGATATTAAAGTTGATGAAAACACCGCGACCACGATTGGTAAGTGTAATAAAATCTTTTAACAAAGTAATATTTTGTGGATGTCTGAAAAGGATACTTTGCAACAGAAACGAGTGCCTACACCGAAAAAGTTAATGAGGGCAAAGATGCTTTAAACGTAATTTCTGACGTTATATTTCCTTATGAATATATATACTGCAGTTAAATAAAACCATATTTTACCCGTTACAAAGTTAACATTGTCTGACAGTCAAATAAAGCTTTCAACTCGACTAATCACTAGTGAAAGCTTGTCAAAAATGTGTATCTACATTAAACAAATTCTTTGCAGTGGCCATCCGCGGAATCGGATTTTTCACGTTCTCCATACTGATTTTCGTGGTGCTACAGAAGATCGGAAGAAGACGCACTCAGATCCTGAGTGTGCTGCCCGGCATCGTGGGCTGGATCCTGTGCTACTTCGCACACTCCGCCCTCCAGCTCATGGTCATGCACGTCATGCTAGGCCTCCACCTGGGAGCGGCCCTGTCTGTCGTCACCATGGTCATCGGAGAATACTCGTCACCAAGATACAGGGGAGTATTCTTAATGGTAAAAACTGCATTCATTGCATCTGGAGTGGCAACTGTGCACATTCTAGGAGCATACTTTCATTGGAGAATTGTAGCACTGATGGCTCTGATTCCTAACGTGCTGAGTCTTGCTATAGCACCGTTTTGGCCGGAGAGTCCCTATTGGTTGGCGAGTGTCGGAAGATTTGATGAATGTATCGCAGCTTTTTACTGGTTAAGGGGGAAAGGAGCAGAAGACCAAGAGGAGCTGGATGACTTGCTGAATAAACATAAAGAGAGGATTGCCGCAGAGGGCACCAATCAAGGCATAATAAGGTCTATAATGAGACACTTAATGTATTTGAAGAATAGAGACTTTTTAAAACTTGTGCTTTTGGTGATGATGATGAACAACCTCGTAGAATTCAGCGGCCGATATGTGCTGAACACATATTCGATATCAATACTGCAAACAATAACTGACAGCCAGGATATGGCCTATAAGATTACAATCTTTCTAGATTTATTAACTCTAGTCTTAAGTTTTGCTACAGCTATTCTTGTAAAAGTGATGAAGCGCAGAACTATATTGTTTAGCACAAGTTTAATGAGTATGGTATGTTTGTTCATCTGTTCTTTGCTCTTGTATTTGAAGACGCATAATATGATTCCGTCGTACTTTAAATGGGTGGCCATTATAATTTATTCAGTATACATAGCAGCTATGAGCATTGGAGTTCTGCCGATAGTCATTGGATATTTTGGAGAAATATTTCCAGTTCTGTACAAGCCTTTAGCTGGTATGCTGGTGGGTGCGTATGGTGTGGCTTTGAACTCATTTATGAACAAAGTGACGCCGCCGCTGATGACCGGGTTGGGACCCCACGGCACGTTTCTTGTCTTCGCAATTAGCATGTTCCTATGCCTTTGCTTCTTGTATCCCAATTTACCAGAAACCAAAGACAGGACGTTGCAAGACATTGAAAATAAATGGGAAGTAGAATGTGGTAAAACAAAAAATACAAAAAGACATTCCGTGAATACCGAAATGGTATTATTAAGTAAAAAAAATATTGGTCAACCTTGAATGGCAGCACATATACGTTTCGTTCCTCTACAACGGTAAATCGTGTAAATATAAAAAACCGGGTTAACAGAGATCTCCTAGGTTTGAAGGCCAAAGAGCTGAAACTCTACAAGGTAAACTGATAGACAAACATACAGACTACAGAAGGTTGGTAGTACCACGGATCATCAAAACTATGTATTATTGTGAAACATAGTAGTGTGTAAAGTGCATGTAAAAATGATTTTTATGTATTGATATTTTAGAATTAAGAAAATATGCAAATTATTTCCTGCTTCATACCAAATGATTATTACTAGTAACATAGAAAATTTACAATTACAAATCGAGTCAAAGACATTTACAAATGCAAAAACCTATTTTAGAATTATAGATTAGTGTAGTAGCTTACCTAAGTTAGAATTGTATTATAGCATAAAATTAAATTGATAAGTATTAAAATTATGCCTGGTTTTATTATCTTCCACACATTTAAATAGACATAAAATTTAAATAAGTAATTATAATTCTCGTAAAATAAGAATTGCTAATAGTCTACCTGCTGATATTGTAAAACCTACGTGGATTTAGTCTGCCTAACCGCCCATTGAGGGATGTGATGCTATTATGTACGGTCAGCTTCATAAGCAGCTCTAACACTTTATTTATTTGTCATAAAATCATTAGTCAGGCACATACATGTAAAGATACTTATAAAGCTGACCGTACATAATAGCATCACAGGCTATGAACTCAATTTAAAAAACCCACTTTTTTCGGTCGGATTATAATTCTTAGTTGCCGCCTCTATCAGTTTCTATGCTAACGCAGCTCGCGGGGGCACTTAGCTGCCTGAGGGCCTTGATTTATGCGCGCCCTCACCAACGCGCGGTGACAATTTATTTCAATTAGTACTTACATTACTTTGACAAATTTTGGCAACAACAATTATATTATATTTACCCTAAGTGTAGCCGGATACAGACGTATCAGTTTCGGAGAAGTACATAGCGGTTTTTTTTAGACACTTAGTTAAGTAGTTATAGAAAGAATATATTAGGTATGTGGGTATGTTTAATCCTGGATACCTATCAGTAAATAAAACTGTTTATGTCGTTTCTTGATAAGACTGAAATATACTAAAAGCATGATCTAACAAATACATTTAAAATAGCTAAGTAGCTTATGATGAAAATAAATTGTACCTAAAAGTTTTTAAACAGAAATATTACATAAACATATAAAGCAGTAAGCAATTAAGTATAACATGTAACTACTGTCATTATATAATATTTAAAAAATAAGTAGGTATTCTATAAAATAAATGAACTGTAAAATAATCAAATCACTCAAACACTTCAAACGAATCCGAAATATTGAATCGTGAAGCTTGCAAGCCGCTTAGGTAGGTGCTAGGTAGACACGCAACTCTGCGTAGAGGCACTTTGCTACTCACTTACCCAAGAATAAAGAAAATTTCAGAAGTGACGTTCAGTAAAAAAAATAGGTACTTATAATGGTAAATCACATATTTTTTTTGTGAAAGAATCCTATAGAAATAAGGCTGTAAATTACGTTTACTTATTACATTTTTAATTTAACTTTTTATGTTGTAAGTAAACATTTTTTCCTATACCAATACGACCGAGTGCAACTGTAAACCAAAACATAAACAAACATAAAAGTAGGAAAGTACTTCAACCACTGGTAGTACTTTTTTACTCATTTCACGAGAAATGTATACGTACCTAATGTTCCATGTCTAGAGTATTTTAATAATCTATGGTGGAAAGCGCGAAAAAGTCCTTTTAAAAATGTTGCGTCACGTACAGAAAGAAGCGACGACAGCGGCCATTAGCTAAAGTGGCGAATGTTGGTTTACAGATTTCTCTCGTCGTTGGTAATCGCACGAACTTTGCCCCTAATGACACCATTTTGAGCCGCGCGCCTTCTTCAAATATTTGCACGCGCGGGAATTTCTTTTGTTTTTTTTTCCAGTTATGTCTATGGTTCCCCTTTTGTGCCAGCCAGTGCCACACCACATCCGGATCATAATTTACATAGAGTACATACGAGTATAATAAAAAATAATCTCCGTTTCAGGGCTAATGGTTATAACTGCTACTGCAGCAATATATTTTTTATTACATTCAGATTTAATAAAAAATGTATCAAATAAAATAATAATATGCTTGAAAGTGTTTATTACCTCACACTCAGAAAAATATTTACATATCGTACCGGTCCATAGTTCATACATAAACAAACAAAAACATATGTATGAGACATACATAATGATAAATAACAATTATCAGTGAGCCCCAGAATGATATTCACAAACCCATCGGAGCACCAAAACCGCTGTAAACTTTAGTTAAACTCAGACTGAACGACCAAAGACTGCACATCCAGTTTGTTAGTCTTCGAAGCGGGAATATTAGCTAGGGATGTGATAATTTCCTTGTAAATCCCGATGCCGTTCAGAAACGTGGTGACGTTTAGCCGCTCGTTGTCAGTGTGTAGCAGTGTGGGGGTGTTCGCTAGTGGAGAGAAGCCGAATGCTGGCACGTCTTGCAGGCGTAGGTGGCGCGCGTCAGTGGAGCCTGGAGACACTATCGGCACTATTGTGATGCCCCTGCAACAATCAGCGTGAGGTAGTTATTATTCTGAGGGCTGATAAGATAAAGAATCACTTAGGTACTCGTTCTAAATTTATTCTGTCTAGTTATGCAGCCTGCAAGTTCTACTGCAACAAAGGAAGTGTAGCGAGGACTCTCTTACCGTCTAATATTTACCCATTCTTCTTTCAACGAGTATTTATTACTCAACTTACCGACAGTAATTTACCCACTCTAGGTTCCTGTTTTGATGTCAGTAAATATTTTTGTATTTTATGGAGGTACTACGCATCATCAAAAGGGCTATACGTGTTTACTTCCGCGATATCATGTTGTTTTGATACACCTAGAAGTTATAGTCAATTTAAAACAAAAGAGTTATTAAATCAAAACAAGTTGTGATGTAGACACGAAACGGATTATCATTCACGAATAGTGCACACAACGCGTTTAATCGAAGGCTTAGACAAAGTAGTTAAGGCACTTATTGAATGTTATAGAATTTGGATTTAACTTCAAGAGCTTTTACATTGGCATTAACAATAATAATTAATGAAGTAGTTAATTCATAATTTTCCACGTTATTCCAATTCAATGACCGATTCCTGATTATTTTTCTCTTTATATTTAGAAATCTTTCTACTCAACTCTCTAAGTAAATTTATCTTGTTTACATCATAAAAATAGAAACATATGCATTTGCAAACTAACTACTACACGCATGGCTTACAAAGAATCATCAAAAACATCCCTAAGCCATTTTCGGTAACTGCAACATGTCGATACGGGTGCAAATACTCACAGATTGCTGGCAGCGGACTGTATAGCCACGTAGTAGGGGTTCTTCTTGCTGACGACAGTGCGTGCTGACTGCTTGTTCTTCTGTAGGAAGGTCATGTTGATGCCTGACCCCGCCTCTGCTAGCCAGGAGTTCATCTGGTAGATAAAGTGCTTTCATTACACTTACTATAGTGTGTATGTTGTGATGATGATGGTATTAAGAGCCAAAGGGTAACAAAACACTCTTGATATTTCTGTTATTGAACCAAAAAAGACGATTGATCTCATTGTTTGCAGTATTTTCTACTAACAACGTGTAGATAAACTGTAATATTTTAAGAACACCAACCAAATTAACATAATTTACAACACAAATTTGAGAAAAATCTACTTTTACACTATCACATTTAACATGTGTAAAATGTGACACACAAAATTCACACAAGACAAACCTGCAGTTCGAAGGCCGTGGTGTTTAGTTCGGTGGCGAGGCGGATGTCGAACACCAGGCTCACTGACTGAGGGACCACGTTGTTCGCTGTGCCCGCCTGGGGACAGAAAATGACTGTTAAACTTAGCACTAGATTAATGGCACATATTACACTTAGAGGTAGTAGGTACTATATTCCAATTCAGCACTTATTGCACAATGGTATAAATAGGGCGTTATATATAACTGCTGTTGGAACATCTACGCTTAGTGCTGCAGTTTATACAAGAGCTAGGCTGGTACAGTTGGAAATAAGGGGATATGTACAAAGGTTTTACAAAGGAGAGTATAGTTAAGAAAGTTTATTATCTCCTAGAATATACACACCGTAGTAGGGTAGTAGGTAAAGCACGTAATGAATAAAAGAGACGCAACTTTTCAACGAATACAATGTTTATGAATCTCTCTTTAATTAAAGCTCACCCGTATTTTGTTCAGATTGATGGCTGTAAACAAGCCAGACTTCAGCAGCGTGGCGGTCTCAGAGATCGCGTGCTGTTGGTCGCGGTAGCTCAGGAATTTGTCGATCACGTAGCGGCACTGGGAAGGAAAATTAGTTAATGAAAATTTAGTTAGTAAAATAAAATTGGTAAGACTTTATGCTGGTAGAATTTTATTAGAGGAATAGATAGATGATCACAGTAAGCTGCAAAATTTGATTTTTGACATGTAGTTGTATTATAACGTAAAGAAGTAAGTAATCTACTTTATGATGGTTATACATACCTTCCCCGTGGCAGTTGTATTGGAGGCTGGGAAAGTGGCGCTGTGTCCTGCTTCTCCGTAACATGTCACTTCAATTTCTGTGCAGATAAAAAGTGCATAACTATAAGACAGGCCCTCCAGTTAAACTCATAGGTGGTGTTTGGATGAGGAAGGCCGAGGACAGAGTGTTGTGGCGCTTATTAAGAGAGGCGGTGTGTGTTGCATATATGCACAATTATAGATCAAAAATAAACTCACGCCAAATAGCCTTATCCTGGTAGAACATGCCATAAACCGGGAGCGGCGCGGCGGCGCCCTCGTCCATCACGCAGCCCACGTTCAGCGCCGCGAACTCAGGGGACTCCTTGAAGAGACGCAGCCCGGAGACACTGCCCACCTCCTCGTCTGTAGGGTGACAGTTGTTATTCTGAGATTCAAGGGTTTGCGGACTCTAACCGTGCCTAGCGCACATGATTTTAAGAAATAGCGGCTGTTACATAAGATTGATTAAATACTGCTTAGATCCTCAAAAAGCGAGATGGTAATAGTCCGTCCGCCATTTTCATATTGTTTCTTTATCCGGACGCGTTATAGGTACTCAAATACGCAAATGCTCAAAACATTGGAATGGAATAAAAAACGGAAGCTACGTAGATTGGATAGGTAGTCAATACCTATCCGTTACCTACCTAGTTAATGCCAAGTAGCTTAATCAATCTACATGTTATCAACACTTACCAGGCATCAAGGTCATATAGACATCCCGAAGCAGTGTGACATTGTTTTGTTTCAGTTCCTTCATGGCCAGGAAGTACTGGATGGAAACACTCTTCATGTCCTGAGTGCCTCGGCCCCAGATCACTCCGTCTGAGTCTAGGGTTGCCGCGAATGGAGGGTACTTCCATTCTGCCTGGAAAGGGGGTCGAGTGGCAATCATATTCAAGGGACATAGTAACGAATTTGACGTATGTTATGTAAGGCCAAAGTCCCTATACTTACTAAAAAGTCACATCATATCTTGGTATGGGAATTTGGCGTATGTGATGTAAGGATAGATAAGTCCAAAGTCCCTATATGTATATGTATACCTACTAAAAGTCGTATATCTTGTTATGGTATGTAATGTCATGCAAAACTAATGGAAGAAGTTGAAGGACCAAGGAAATTACGAGTATAAACATAAATAGGATGCTTGACGCAGTTAAATACAAACATTGATTAAGAAATGTTGACTTTAAACAATTGTTTAGGTAAACTTGGTGTAAAGAGTGTACGTGTGTAAAGAGAAAACGCAAGGAGAGTTTTGAATGGAAAAACAATATAATTTCTCTAGTCATTCATCCCACTAGCACTTGCGTCATCCGATGTCGTTGCACTGGTGTGATCGTGTCATCAGTAAATAGGCTATGATTTGTCACCCAGCTGAAAGGATTTTGTAATCAGATTTGCGTCAGTCGCCGACTTGCCAGGGCGTTCACTACAGGAATCATGTGTCATACGGCAATCTACAGGATGTTGCAAACAGGGTATAACTACTAAGCCGTAAGAGGGTGACTCATGAGGTCATTCTGAACAACTTTTGTCCTACGAGATTTTAAATTCACAAAAAAATACTTTTACCATAGAAACTTTGTTAGCCACGGTTACAATTATTTTAACAATTATTTTTTTCGCAAATTTTCAGAACTTCAAAGTTTTTTGGAGTGACCTCCTGAGTAAAAACCTTTTGGCTTCGTATACTTAAAAATTTTTGCAACACCCTGTATTATGGGGCTCTTTGCGTGCACCTTCGTATAACCAACCTCATTAACCGGCACGACGTCCATATGCGAGTTGAGCACGATGCTGGGCAGCGAGGGGTCTACTCCGGGCCACTTGATGACGAGCACGGGGTAGCCGGACACATACTCATGCTTCTGGAGCTCCAGGTCCTGTGATGAGGCTAGGTCTTGCCAGAATTGGACCGCTGGCGCTGCAGGGGTTAGGGTTTTTTTTAATAATCTCATTTATTTTATAAGCCATACATCCTAGGGGGGGGGTAAGGCTTGTAATGTAAACAATTTGCCGGTGCTACGATAAGCTACGAAAATAGCTAAAGTCCGACAAATCTAACTTAGCAACAGAAACAAGTACGGTGACACTTAATAGTTCGCTTAAACGACTCTCTTCTTCATTCATCAAGGGCTTTCAGAAAAAAGGTATAATCTAGGATTTGTCAAATCCACATTTCAAAATTTTATACAGTTAAAATTCGAAAACCATTTAGAGATATGGCTCTAATATTCACAAAAAAAAAATGTTTCCGATTTTTCTATTGATTTATTTCAGAGAAAAACATAAAAATCTAAATTATCATTCGTGACATCACGATGTGGCTTAATAATTAAACGCGCTTTTACTTCTAAAACATGAACAAAAAAAACATGTTATGTCACTTTGACAATGACAAACATCACTCAAATGTCTGTCACTTTTATGTGTCCTTGTCAATGACGGAAGTTCGTGATTGGTCCTTGCCACAAAATAAAGTTGAAGTTGAAGTTGATTGGTCCTTGTTCATGTCAAGTTAATGTCATCCAACTTTTTTTTTATGTTAGGCAGGCAACGAAAATATTTTTATCCGAAGCCTCGACGTGACGTCACTCATACTATAAATATTTTGAACTTTGAAATTAAAAAAATATATTAAAACATAGAAATATGAAGAAATAAAAAAATACGGGTCATCTAAATTTGTGATATCTCGTCGAAAATAAAATAAAATCAGTGAGCATTTTATTTGAAATGTTGTCAATTATCGTTGTCGGACGCTACATCATAAGCATAAGTAAGTACCTATTTGTGATAGATCTTAAACAAAGATCTGCCCTGGCCGGGGTTCGAACCCGGGTTCCAAACCGGAAAGTGTCGGATCATGAGAATATTGTAGGAATAAAAAGATACAAACACCAAACAGAATTTATAGTTACGTAGGTATTTATAAATAAATATTGAAATACTAGGTATAGAAAATAATATTGGTATGTACTTACTGAGATCACTTATCGTGGTGGTAGTGTTGATTCTGAGATATTGTTGAAACAACTGCACGTATGGATCGCTACTATAATCTACGCTAGCACAAGATGCACTAGTATTAAGGAAAATTATCAAAATATGGCACGAAACCAAACTCCATATTTTGGTCATTTTAATTTAGGTGTACTGTCTGAAAAATTAAATTTACAAAAAATATATACTATTCAGTGGTTTTCACAGCCATTTCGGCTGTGTCGTACAGAAGTAAATAAAAAAATTACAGCACTTTTATACTCCTTGCGATACACGTGAGTATACCTAATTAATAAAGCAAACTTTACATAAATAAATTTTAAATAAACTCACAAATCTTGTTACCATATACTTTTACGATCTTAACTAAATCTTATATAACCAGCCGGATAAGATATTATCATCTCAAGCTATCGTTGTTTGGGTACTCTCGAGATAAACATTTTGATAGGTGTAAGCAGTAATAACTATTGTAATGTCTACCCAATATTAAGTAGTTCGCAGATAAAATATAAACTGTTTTTGCACAAGTTAATAAGGCTGATATTTGATAGCCAACTTTTTGATTTTGCTACAGCAATGAAACGTAGGTAAGTAGTTAAGGAAGTTTTAATAAAACTTAAATTTATATCATGAGCCCTTTACAATACTGCCTGTAAAACAATTATGTACCATGTCAAAGTCAAAAACCGTTTATGTTTGAATTAATGAATAGGCTTTTTTACCATTTATACCTACAAATTATGAAAGTATAAAGCTAGGTACTAATAAAGCTGACTGTACCTTATTTATTTTCTTCATCGATATTTATCATAATCATCGATCTTAATCACAAATAATTAATCTCGATCTTAATGGAAAAAATGCAACGACCGGTCTAGCCGTCTCACCTTCAGACACAATAAAGAGATATAATTAAATATTTCGGATTCGATTTCATCTTATCAAGTGCAAATTGAATTTACTCAGGTGATGAAATATTAATAAAATTATGCAAACACTGAAACATTCTGAAATTCATTAATGATTATAGTTTAGTCATGCTAACTCAGTGTCGTTTCTTGCTTTAATTTCAGAGTGAAGTTTTGTGTGTGCGTAAGTTTATTATAAAAATTCTAGAACTAAGTATACTTACCAGAACATAAAATATCTATCCATTTCCAAGTTAAATTAAAAACATTAAAAAAGTAAAAGATAAATTTAAGACGTGTGAAGTATAAATTATTAAACTCTATCATATTAAAAATTGTTTATTGGACATATTCGAGTAAGTATTAATATTTTTATTTTATTTTATTCGGGAAAACAAACAATTGTACAATGTTTAATACTAAAGAAACAAAGAACTTATTAAAATATATGGTAATTGTACAACCAGCACCGCTTTCCACAGGTTAACAGTTAAATTAAATTGGTTTTAGGCTGCTTTCACAAGAATACCAAAAAACAAAAATATATATATAAGGATTTGTAGTTACAAATAAATAACTATGAACGCACACTTAGATCACATATAATATTGAATTAAAACATTCATAAAACACTCGTCATTATCACTATGTCATAATAATAAGGCTAGAAAGTGTCGTCGTCACATCCAGTTTCAATAACCATATTCGTTACTAATTTGAAGAATCTAATTTGTACCCATCGATATTATGACTGTAAGTATACTTGTTTGTATTACTGTATGAAACCGACCATACACAGTATACATGTCGCAGGCATCTGGTTTAATCTCCTTTTTGATTGAACCACTAGCCCGTTCATTGGATGGCGCCATTCAGTTGTATGACTAAGCCGAACGTTGATTGTACAAGTGTCACAAAACGTCCAACTAGTTAGCTGACTTAAAATCAGTCAGGTGGTGAATAAAACAAATATGGCGTCTAACAGCTAACAGCTGACACAAAAAGCACCTATATTGTTAGTTTTTTGCAAATAAAATAGCTTTAAAGTGCGTTATTTGTGTTAAAATAGTGTGACAACATGGATTTACCTATTATTACGCCGCGGGCTGATAGTTTCAAAAAAAATTGTGGCGAATCTGGATAATTATGAACAACAATATGAAGGTACGTTTATTGTTATTGTTTAGTTAATTTGTGAGATAAGAGCTTTGTAACATAATTATATTTTTGTTGACTCTTGTCTGGCCATGTTCACCCTAACCAGACATTACTAAGTTGCTATACTATATCCCATTCAACGGCTTCGCTGAATGACGTTCAGTCAAGACGTCGAACGTTACAATCAACGACTTGACGAGTTGTCCTTTAGTCATACAACTGAATGGCGCCATCCAATGAACGGGCTAGTGGTTCAATCAAAAAGAAGATTAAACCAGATGCCTGCGACATACACACTTAGACACCTATCTCACAATAATTCACTGCGGCAAGTCGCCCAACTTCTTCAACAAGCGCACATAAACATCAACCCCGTTCATCAGGGTTGTCGCAGACAAGTATTCATTCACTCCGTGGACTCGGTTGGCGGTGCGCGGTTTAGGCGAGAACCCTAGAGCGGGGATGCCGAGTAAGCGTAGTTGCACCATGTCCGAGGTGGCTGGGCAGAGAATTGCTGATAAAGTCATGTTCCTGAAATAAAGGAGTTATAAGGTTACAGAGCCCTCTAGTAGCTATCTATTTTTTTGAATTATGAATTTGCTTAAAATAAAAAATAAAACTATACAAGGCTGACAATCACAATGACAATCAATGCTAGGCTGAAACTATACAATGTATTTTTAGGAAATAACTCATGTTATTTCCTGAAATTACAATAACTAAGGTACTAACTATAAAATTAAATTTATTGTAATTATAATGCCTCACGTGAAACTTGATATCTATAGGTCTCTAACAGGTTTATAGGAGGTATATAGAAACCATGGAATAACAAGCTCTATGGTAGAAACTTACATTTCACAAGCCGCCTCTTGTAGAGCGAGCCAGTAAGGGTTAGAATCGTCCACCGCGGTCGCCGGTGACTCCTCCACCTTCCTGATGAATTTCACCGTCGTGTTGGCACCAGTTGCCATTATCCACGACGATATCTGCAATCATTATGACAGTAGTAGTATTATAGCTTCATATCCCATAGAGATTCCGGGTTGGATGCCGGGTTAGGAACCATAAAGAAGTGTTTCTAAATTGTAGTTTCTATAACACTGATGTCCAAAAAGTGGAATGATCCATGTTGTCGAATGAGCAAAACATTCGGTTCGGGGGGGTTACTCTATATGACAAAAAAATAAGCTTCGGAGCGCTGCTGCGCTTTGCTCGTGGTATTAAACGTGCCGATTGCACAACAGCTATCGTTCGTTAGTTTTTCGTCAGTATAGAGTCCTCCAGGCGTCTACCTCTCCCCCATTAGGTATGAAAGTGACGGAATATAGAGAATGCTCCTGTGTCCTGCTCACACACATAAGAATTATTATCTGATCTGCTGCTGCGTAGATGGCTGATCTGATTGAGATTATTAATAGTATAATATCTTTATTGTACATAAATACCATAAATACACTTAAGATTACATTCTATCTAAGAACATAACACAATAGGCCTCTATCGTTAATAGAGATCTTGGCATGTATGCCGTAAAAGTAGTAGTAGTAGTAATATAATATACTTATTTATATATAATATCTTTATTCTCCTGTCATCGCTGCTATCAACACACCGTAATATATGTATTCCTGTAGGTGTAGGGGTTTAACAATACGAGTCAAACTTACCATTTCATCCATATCTGATGCTTTGGCAGTGATAGCTAATCGCATGTCGACCACGAGTCTAAATTCACTGGGAACGATGTTGGTAGCGATGCCACCCTGAAATTAATTTAAATTCGTGTTATTAATATTTGACCCGAATTGGTTGGAGCCATCCATCTATAAAGTCAGAAAATAAAGAGTGCAATTTTGCAAGTTCAATACCATACTACATGTAAAAAATAACGGATAAACTTTTTAAACATATTTGACCATATAGGTCGAAAATCGACAGAACGCTCGTTTAAATTATTTGTTAGTATCCCCGTTTTACTGACTTTATAATTATGTAGATGTCCTTTTCCTTTTTCAATGTAAAAGGACATCTACATCGTTCATCTATTATCATCTATCGTTCATATTGTAGGGTGCATAAATTTGAATAATAACAATATTCTTACCTGTACAATATTAACATTTACTGAAGTGAAGCTGCCGTCATCTTTCTCTAGACTATCTGATATTTTCATCTGGTCTTCTCTAAACTCCATTATTACATCCAGAAGTCTTCGAAGCTGTAAAATTAACATGGATTTATTAATTTTAATAAAGATTTTCATGATTAAATATGAGCTTAGCCTAAAATAATCACTACTTATACATTAATTAATTAATGTTATAATAGCATACCTTCACCGCTGCTGTATCCATTCCCTGCATTGAAGATCCATGTCCCGCCACTCCGCGAATCGTAAATTCCATTTCTGCAAAACGTACATTTCTTGTTAGCATTTTATCATTTCGTAAATTACTTGTAAAAAGATTTCTGATACTTTCCGCTCCAGTGGCCATTTCCTAGGCAGGAGAACGGTAATCTTTCATACTGTTGACATGTTCTAGGTCATATGCAATTTCACATACATCATTAATGCTTCATCACTTCGTCACATCACCATCATCGTCATCATCAGCCTCCTATCGCATAATATTGTGTCTAAACCTCCTTATAAGTGATGATTGAATACGTGGGAAGTGTCAGCTTTCGTTAACCTACCTGTTCCTACATAATTTCAAAATGTATAGTGTATACTCACGCCACGGTCTCTTATCCACGTTGGTGACTATGAGGGTGTCGTCAGTAGTGGGCAGTCCTTCATCCAGAGCGAAGCCCACGTTCAGCCGCTTGAAGTCTTCAGACCTGGCAAACGGGACCATGCCATCAAAGCCGCCGGTTTCTTCGTCTGCATAAACAAAAACAAAAGGCGATGAAGACTCCTGGCTATCGAAGTATTGCCAGAGGCCAAAAAAAAAAAAAAACTTGTAGCAAAGTTAGCGTTGTCGGATTCTACTGACTAAGGCCTAGTTTCACCATACTCTGTTCGATCATTAACACCACTTTAACATCATAACAAGAGATAAGTTGTTGGCTTTTGATATAAGTCTTAAGAATTTAAGCTGGACATGGCGTTAAATCAATGCTACGAGGTTTTAATGATCAAACAGACTACGATAAAACTAGGCCTAACACGTAATAAAATACGTTCCCATATCATACCTGGCATAAGAGTCATATGGATGGTCCTCTGCAAAGTTATGTTATTTTCTTTGAGTGTCCGTATCGCCTCTATGTACTCTATAGATATATCCTTGTCGTCCTGGGCCCCTCGCCCGTATATCTTGCCTTCATCGTCCATGTACGCCGAAAATGGAGGGTAAATCCAGTCTTCCTATGAAAACACATAGGTATTTAGCTTACTGAGGATTTTATTTGGGTTGCCTAGTACAGGAATATCTTAGTGCCTAGATAGGTATAAAAAGGATAGGTAACAAAATATCTATAAAAAAATTAAATTGTAATATAATAAAATCTTGCTCGTATAGTACCAATAGGTATTTTTATAGTTTTTTTTATATTTTTTATGTCCCTAAATATCCGCCGTTAAATTGATAACACACAAATTGCTCAAATTATTTAATGAACTAAAGCAACGTAGGTGGCACATGGGCAATTATCAACAACAATTACCTAATCAATTGAATAATTGTCTGGGGAAGGACACGTTCTTATGTAATGGTTAATCAATGCGCATTTGCAAGTATAGTTACAGTCATATGAGAAAAGTAGATAAAACGAACTTAGCACACAAAAAAATACTAATTTCTATAGGTACTCCATTGGAAAGAGACCCGTGACCCAGCAGTGGGTTAGGTCGTGATGATAGGTAGTTATCTAATTTTGGGCAGCGCAAAAGTCGGCCATAACTTAAATTTAAACATGGTTAATTGAGATTTAAACAAAATAAAAAAAGCATTTTAATGTATCGGAATAAAAGTTAAGTTTGACACGGTATTTGTCAAATGTTTAAACATCTGTTCAGACCCGCGTCTAGTCTTTGTGGTAAAACCGTGAAGGTTTCGGTAGAATTAAATTTATATTGCTCTTACAGCATCTTCTTTATGGAATCGCTGCACGGGTCTGTTATCGACGTAGATAAACGTCACTAGGTTTATCGCGCTCCGAGATAAATAAAGCTGGGGTGACGACTTGCTAAAGGTTATGATTGGATGCCGAAAGCTATAGATCCCATCCAGTGGCGTGGTTTGGGAGAGGCCTACGTCCAGCAGTGGACTGCTCTAGGCGGATGAGGATGGTGATACTTACAGGAACAGCCTCAACCACATCCATATGTGAGTTGAGCATGATGCTGGGCAGCGAGGAGTTGGCCCCCTCATACGTGATGACGACGACGGGGCGGCCTCCGGGAGAGTATACTGCGAACGGCAGCCCTAGGGCTTCGGCCTCGCGCCGCCAGAACTCTACCGCTTGCTCTGGAAGGGGTTGGATGTGGATGGGTAAGGCTGAGTTGCAGAAAGGGACTTTAAACCAATTTCAAACTTAAATGTACAGCTGCCTTGCTTTGACAGCATAGGGACAGAAAGATAGAAACATAGATTTAATGCCGACATTAGCTTATTGTTTCTGCACACAGACATCTGCAACTCAGCGTATATCAATGAAGTAGAGATGGCTTGTGAATAGTTTTTCAAGTTATATGGAAAGGGGTGGACCTTGCAGTATAGACAGCTTCATAAGTGGGTATTCTCTCTTGTACCTTCTCAAACTCACCAACTGCCACTTTATTCATTCAGACATTGATTGTTTTGCTAGTTTGAGAAGGCACAAAAGTGTAAAGCTACTGAAGGCGACCGTACAAGACTTAAAAGGAGAATAATTCATATATCAGCAATAAAGTAATCTTACTAACCTATATTTTCCGGCCGGCTGGTATCAATTTGTAGATATTCTTGAAACTTTTGAACGGTGGGGTTTTCGCTGTACGGTTTTGTCGTATCAATAGCACCAGCCAGTGTGTGTTCAAGCGTTGCCAATAATATCACAAAACACATTAACATAATAATATTCGCCATATTGGTAAGTTTAGTATCCGCAATGGACACAACACGCGTCTCTTGACTACAGAATCTGCAATGACGAATTCTGAAGTAACGAGTATCTATTTATACGTTTCGATCCTCCGACACTAAAAAATATTTTAGTTATGGTGCCTTGCGACCTTGTATTTTTTTGGGTTATATTTGAGAGCATCTTACCTTATATGTACCTATTTATTAGGTACCCATCTATATTTTTATTACAACGCACTATTTATATCAATATTTTATTTCAATTTTGTCAGAGAGGAACTTGTCTTTTGCCGAACGAAAGTTAGACGCGTCCCTATGAATAAAGGGACTCGTCAACTAGGTACTTATATGGGAATGGATCCGTAAGTAATTTTAATAATATGCAGTATAATGAGGGATAGACCGCAACCAAGTTTTTCTCATATTGAAAATAAGAAATTCAGAATAAAATTACAATAAGCAAGTACCTACAATCGAGGGGACAAATTCAAATATCAATGTGTCTTTGTTATAGGTAATATGCCGGAAAATTATGCATTATTTAGTGTTACTATGCGAGTTATTGAGACAATTCAGACAATACATAATACATTTTTAAATAACATTTATTACTTCGTAAGTTACTTCTAGCGTGGTTCTAAAATTTAGGTACTTACATCATTATTTATTATCTACACTGTTTCCTGTAATATTGCGCCAAAGAAGTTTCAAAATCATACTTATAATTAGGTATACCAGTCAAACAAACCTAGCATCCAGGTAAAATATGCAAATAAATGTTCCATAGGTATGTACTTACATAAATTATACATTTATTTTTAGCAGTTTTTCAGAATAATCAAGGTTTTACATGTTTATTCAGATATGTAATTAAATACAGCAGTTAAAATCTATAAAAGGTGATTCTTTTAGGCTATGTCTCATCATTGGCTTAGTTAGTAAGTATATACCTTCCATTATACAGAATGTTGCAAAAGAGGCAGGAGACTTAGGCCAAATCTCTGAATATATTTTTTGTAGTTTTTAAGTCATATAATATACCTACTTCTTTTGTGCCACGGATCTCGATAAAATAGTCACATAATAAATGTCATGTGTCCCAACTGTATAAAGCTTAGGCACAAGATGCCGCAATCTCCTTTGTGGCATACAAAGTATGCAGCAACCAGTTTGCCGACTGGGAACACAGCCTAATGTTTTGACAGCTGTATTCAATATTGTGATCATCATTATCGACCAAGTACCGTTTACGAGTATCATGATCTTACATCATGATGCGTGACAAAAGTGCTGAGATCGCGACAGATATGTAAATTTGCGTATCTGAGATTCCGCATCTTTCTAGCCAATCAATATGTTAATCTCGTGTTACTTGACAACGGATAACGCGCCGATTTTTATGCTGTAGGTTAGTTTGAGTGTTGTTAACGCAACGTTAACCATGGTAACAGAAATTGAGCCGTTACTCGTTGTCGTTAACAAATAACATTTTGAAAAATTTACTAAGTAATTAAAAATTATATAAAACTCATACCACTCCTATTTCCCGGGTCCATATTACACTTTCAAGTCACTTATACTTCTTCTTATTCACCTAGTCTTCTAATGTCCTTTTTAATCACAAAATGAACACAAAATAAACATTCACTTCACAGAAAAGAATGTTCACGAATCGAATATCTCTAAGCATGCCACTACAAACACACTCGCACGATGCTACAAACACGGGATATTGTTTAGAAATCCGGCCAGCTTCCTTTCCTGATGGCTGTCTTTGACAATGCCCTTTCAATGGTCCATTAACGAACAAAATTAGTCACTATGCCATCTAACTTCACCCTCATTCGCCTTTTAGTATCATCTTATACCGTTATTCGTCTTAAAGTAACGGCTTATAACGTTATTTATCTTGATGTAACGGCTTATAACGTTATTCATCTTGAATTATCGGCATAGACTCGTCTGCCGCGTCTTCTGTAGCGTTCGAGTCATTTTTAGCATTTTTGTCCTCCTTCACTCCAGCCACTTCATCTATAGCTGAATAGATTATTTTCCTCTCAATCTTGTTCAGGATTTTCTTGTCATGGAATGGATGCGTGTGTAGGTTGCTCCTGTTGACAAAAATATTTCATGATGAATCAGTGTTTTGCATTTTATTTATTTATTTATTTATTTATAAACATTGCAGTGATACATAGGGTACAGAAGAATTCCCACAAAACCAATATTTTTGGTTTGACTGTGGGTAAACGGTGACATTTTAATTAAGCTGTTATTTAAAAATTAACAAAATAAACAATGTATTGACTGTGTCAAGTGAGCAGTGCAAGGAAGGCACCACTCTCAATCATAATAAGTTTTAGGTATCGTAATAAGTTTTAAGTAAATGTTTTTTTAATAATGTTTTAAATAAAGATAATTTTTTCTCATTTTTAATACTTACCGGTAATTCAATTCATACACAGTGGCATGATGTTTTCGCGCATAGAAAGAGGAAAGAAAAAAAAAAGAAAGAAATATAATTTTTATTTGGTATAGGCGCGAAACACACAGAAAACCCGCTTCAAAACGTTTCAATACAAAATGTACTTACCTACATTTTGTATTAAAACGTGTTTTGTTTTGAAAAGTTTTGAAGCGGGAAGATGCCTGTGCCTTATGCGTTTTCTGTGTAATTCACGCATTAGACAGCCATATTGATTTACATAATAGAGGCGCCCTCTAGCGGAAACTGTCTAGCAACTTTTATCAGTCTTTTTTTGTTTGCTAACGACGCGACGGTATAGAACTTGTTCCTCACCTATTTATAACTATATTCCCCTTAGTAACAATGTAGGCGGGGCAGCGCACGTTCCTATAGTCCACGCAGCGCCAGCGCCGCACGGAGGCTCGATGGGACGTGGAGTGCAGGTTGTACAGGTAGCGGTTAAGTATCACTTGCAGGGAGCCCCGGGTTGAGACTGTGAACTGCAGGCTGGATACTGGGTCTGGGGGTGTGAAGAGATTGATTAAAAAAGGGTATAGTGCCACAAATCTGTTCCGGTGAGAGCTCACGTAAATGTCTTATATTTCTTCATTCTTTGATGTTAAGTTTTCCCGTAATGGTAATTTACCCTTGCGGTTTTAATAAACCCATCTAATCTATATCGATATGGATCAATTTAGTTAACTGTCACCGGAACAGATTGGTTTTAGTGAGTAAAGAGCCCTATGAGGGTGGTGAACTGAAAGATGGAAAGAAAGAAATAAGGATACGGCTCCTGGTAATCAGAGAGCATCATTTAGGTGGGCAAAAATGGAAATAGAGGCTGTGGTGAGTATAAAAAGCTCTGAATAGTAGAAACTATTATTAACGATTCTATGTACAGTATAAGGGCTGATGTGAGTCTTTTTTTTCTCCGCTATCACTAAATTAATGCCGCTATTCAGGTTTGCTACAGACGTAGATAAACGTCACTATATCGCGATTCACCATAAATACGGCGCTCGGATTGGTGGATTTCTCTTCGTTGATAACAAACCCGCGGCCGATGATTGGATTGGATTGGATCACAATCGACAGTGCTGCCGCAGTCACACTCACGTTTGTTGTCCTGGTCTTGCGTCTCGCTCGTGCTGAAGTCGGGCCGCGCGTCGTCGTCCGAGTCCATGCGAGTGTCGTCCATTGTGTCACTGGACTATACCAAACTCAAAACATGACGGTTTTAACATTTCTGCTGCCGCAGCACCGGTTTGTTATCGACTTAGATACACGTCACTGTATCTCGATTCACCATCGATTCACTATACACGATAAGGTTTGATGGAACGCGCATTTAAACGAGTTTCTCAACGTCGATACCGATCCCGTGTAGCGGCCATTGATTGGTGGCTCACAACCGATAGCAGTGTCTCCACTCACGTTTGTTGTCCTGGTCTGGTGTCTCGCTCGTGCCGAAGTCGGGTCGCGCGTCGTCGTCAGAGTCCATGCGAGTGTCGTCCATTGTGTCGGGGTAGTCGAAACTCTCCTCCTTGTTTATCAGCGCAGTCCTGGGTGTAAAGGAGTGTTTGGTAATTATTTGAGGCGATGGAGAATTGGGAAATTAGATACATATTCATGAGAGAAAATGAGAGAAGGGGGATGGGAAGGTGATTGATTTAGTGTGAGCTAATATATATTTTGATTTAAGATTCAAAATAGGCGATAAAGTAGCTATTCTATTCTATTCTATTCTATTCTCTATGGGGGTGTCAGTACCTGCACCTCTACCTGCACCTGGCCTCATAAAGTAGCTATGTATTGGAGAAAAAATACTTTAAATCAATAGTAAAAATAGTTACTGACGTTAGTGTAGTTGGTCCAGATTTTTTGAGGTGAACTTTTCTTGCCAGTGGCGGTAAAGATACCTGGAATGAATGGAATTCAGTTAAGTATCACATAGTATATTTCAATTAAAAAAAAATACTTTCAGTAATAACCATAACATAATTTATGATAATAGTATATGGAAAGCCATAATCTAAGAGCAAATTAATTATTTTCAGGGCATACCTGTTCTGTGCCTTGTTCGGTAGATATGGATAAGTGTCTGTTGTCTCCTTGTGAAACTGTTATTTTACTTGAATAATAATCTGAGTTTGCCTTGCTGCTGGACTGTAACAAAAATACATTATTAATTATTAAGTAAATACATTCTGCATCTGCACCTTTTTAGTTAAATTTCAATTACATTACAAGTTGCTCAAAAGTATTTCTTGTCCTATTTCGTAAATGTAGCTTCATCATCATCATCAGCCAATAATCATCCACTGCTGGACAGACGCCTCTCCCACTGTAGCTTATTTGTCATGAATTCATAATTATTAGTGTTTTAAACTTTTCTTATGTTTGATATCATGGAAGTCATTGTGCTGGTTCTACCTTTTTTGGCATAAGATTTTTTTGCCTAATCTCTTATTGCATAGTAACGTTTGGTCAAAGTCTCGTTACGCCGAAAATCGTATGGCATAAATCTCGTTTAGTAAAAAGTTATTTCGCATAACATTGTTTAGCCTAATAATGGTATGGCCAAAACTTGAATAGCCTAATAATGCTATGGCATAGGTTTATACAAAGTAATAATATTCGTTTGGCTTTAACTTTGACGGAGCGTCTCCCTACATAGCGCAAACTGTTGCCTTGTATTGTTTCCGCTGTTTGGAAAACGCTCCGCTCCGCTTCGCTGCGCTCCGCTTTGGTTTTGATGAACATGTGCACCTAACACGCTCCTCCTCGCTTTGCTCGTCGTCGCACCTATTTTTAGGTTTCGATCTCATGGGGTTTGTAATAATTATATTGGTCGTTAACTTTCGATTTTTTGATCATACAATATCGTGATTTTCGGGATGTAGGAGAAAAATACCACAATTTGTACATTTACTACATGCTTAATATATTATTTATTAAGATAACATTAGGAGAAACAAGATTATACATAGGTATAGACGAACATAAATTTGAGCAAACGAAACTTAGGTGTTCAAAGATTGTGCCTAAAGAGTTTTAGACGAAACGAGCCTTATGCCACATAAGTCTTGGCAAAGTGATGGTTCGGCCAAAAAAGTTTAGACCATACGAGTTATGCGAAATGAGTTTTGGTCAATAAAGATTATGCCAGATGAGCGGAACCCCATTGTGCTAGTGAGAAATCTCTTAATCTTTAATTATTATGTGTTCTAAATAGTACCTACATTAAAAAAAACTATTTGTTCTACTTACCACATTCTCTAACCCCCGTATGTAGAGTGCCTTGGCAGTTTTGATGAATGCCTGGAACTGCTCGGCCTGCACCACCACCTCCCCGGTGTAGATGTACTCCAGGATACTGCATAGCGTTGGGTAGGTCACATCCTGGAATAATTATATTGGAGTAGAACCTTCTTATGTTTAACAATATTGAATGACCATGGGTAGTTAACAACTTATGCCAATTTGATTGGCAGTATTGAACTGCAGTATTTAATCCTTTAACTATGGATAGCTAGATCAGCTTTAGTATAACTCTCTATAAAGAAAATTAAATACTTTCATAGTTGGAAACTTCAGGACTTTAAGTAGCAGAGCTAGGTTGTGATGTATTTACTACACTTTTGAAAACCTACAGTAGATGGTAGTGAAATGAACCTGCTTCTTTGGAGCGAGGAGCCATAGAAATAAGGAACATGTGAATCACGTGATATACTTGACTCAAGGAACCTCCTTTCTTGTTCCCAAAAAAACGAATTTTTTATTAAGTAAAATAAGATTTTTTAAAATGATGTGTTTTTTTTGTACAAATAAAGACTACCTTATTTTATGTTATCTAACTCACATTTAAGAAGATGACTGGATGCTGGCACGGGGCGGAAGTGATGAGCTCCTTCAGGTAGGGGCTGGCCAGTGCTATCAGCATCTGGTGCACCTTCACTATGTGTCCGTCCGCGGCCAGAGTCATGTCCACAAACTCACCATTCTGAAATCAAAGGTACAAAATGTTTATGCATTCTGTATACCTTACATCTTGACAGATTCTGAGCAGTTCATCAACAGTTGGTTGTCCCACAATTAAGTAACGTATCGTTCTATTGGTGGGACAAGCGACTGTAGATGAACCGTTCTAAATCTGTCAATTTATTATCTGAGATTAAAAAACAGACTTTAGCTAGTTGTTTATAACTTTGAGTGATAGTTCCAACCCATATCCTAAGCGGGGAGATTACGGCAATAAGTCTAGGAAGCCCATGTTCGGCTATGGTCCACTGATTGATACAGGCAGTATGTTGTTGTTTATCGTTGATAAACAAGAATATTTCAATGTAACCTCAAAAACCAGATTAATTAATCATAATAGTCTGGTGCTTGGCGGGGTAAAAATATAAAATATAAATAGCTTATAGATAGAATTTCTTATGATAAACTTACCTGTTGCAGGGAGCTGAATCCGTTACAAATATTGGACTGATACGAGTCCCACGAAAGAGAGAATTGAGAGTTGGCCATTTTAGCTGGTTAGTCAAACCAACCACCTATTGAAAACCACGGAGACAAATTTGAAATTTAATTGCGATAAATGATTTATCCAAAGCTAGCTAACAACGTTAAATAAATGAATTAATTTCATTGAAATAAAACACCGAATACCACAACAACACGGGCACAAACAGAATTGAGGTGTTGCCAGCTTTACATTCCACATTCCACGGTAGTGTTTTTTTCCTCAGTGATTCCACGATGCCTTTGCTAGCATTTATTTCTACTGAATGGTGTGCTGTGGCAAAGTTCCTGGATTTGATTCCCAGCCGCGGCAGATATTAATTATTTCAAGACAGATATTTGTACTCGGGTCTTGGGTGTTCATATGTAGGTATATTATGTATAAATCTGTGTGTATATCAGCTATCCGATACCCATTTTACAGGCTCTGTCAGATGGCTGTGTGTGAGATGTCCAAAATATTTTTTATTTATTTTATTTTATTTATTTATTTATTTAACTAAAATTGCACAACATTACAGTAAATACTAATTTGTTATACATTTAACCTTAAATCTAAAATAAGTACAATAAAAATAAAATAAATCAGCATAAAGACAACTTCTTCAAACAAATTTTTAACAATGACTATAATTTAACTTATTCCTATCTTACTAACGATAACATATTACCTTGACCTTTGTGAATTCACCCAAACTGCAGTTATATAAATCCACACTCTCATTAACTTTATTTAATAATCTTAAGGCCCTAGTAAGGGGTGCCTTCGCTAGCAGGTTGGTCCTGGCTGGCGGTATGCTGAGCAGCCGGCCCGCGCGGCGCCGCAGCCCCCGCGTGCCCTCACTCGGCACCACCAGACTTATGTTCTCCAGCACTGCGGGGTTTATCAGCCAGCCTCTTAACACCTTGAATACAGTTGTTGCTAAGGCTAGGTCTCTCCTAGCCGCTAGTGTTGTGTACCCTACCATCCCAATGACAAATAAGCTTGGATATAGCAACGGGTATCCGAGATACACTCCATATAACTTAAAGTATATAAATCTTAAAAACTTATTCTGTATTCTCTCCAACATTAAACTATATTTAGCTTCATGTGGAGCCCATATGATTGCGTTGCACTCTAATTTACTCCTCACTAATGCGTTGTACAATGCCTTCACAGCACTTATATCTGTAAAGCCATGGCACCTACGGAGCACAAAACCTAAAATTTTGAAAGCACTTTTACACGTGTCTACAATGTGATCACGAAAAGATACGTCCGATGAGATCCGGACTCCCAGATCCCGCACCGAAGTGACCTGCTGCAGCGCGGCGCCGCCGGCCAGTGTGTACTGGCGCTGCCGCGGGGCGCGCGCGCGGCTGAAGGAGATCTGCATGCACTTCGATGCGTTGAAATGCAGCTTGTTCTCGTGACTCCACTGTACCACTCTATCTATATCCCCCTGTAGCCGGTCGCAATCACCCTCGTCACCAATTCGTAACAACAGCTTGAGATCGTCCGCAAACAACAGGCACGTGGCGTCCCGTACGATGTTCGGAAGGTCATTAATCATTATAAGAAACTCAAGGGGGCCCAGGTTGCTACCCTGACTTACTCCCGAGTACGTGCAATATGGTTGCGAGTAACTGCTGCCAAATTGCACGTACTGTTTCCGATTATCAAGGTAGCTACTGAAGAAAGTTAGTGAATGCGGGGTACACCCGATGGCAGCTAGCTTATTCAACAGCACATCATTATCCACGGTATCAAAGGCCTTCCTAAAATCAAAATAAGCTGCATCGACTTGTACCCCTGCATCCACTAAAGGAGTGACATAGGACATGAAGTGAAGAAGATTACTAGAAGTACTGTGGTTTGGTCTAAACCCATGTTGACATTCAGAAAGATGACTTTGTATTTCATTATACATTGTTTTATGCAGCGCCGATTCAAAGACCTTCGCAAACACCGACAGGACAGCCACAGGCCTATAACCACTCACGTCCGATCCCACCCTACCCTTAGGAACCGGAGTGACGCGGGTGATCTTCCACAGTTCAGGGTATATAGCTGTTTTTAAGCTGGGCGAAAGGTCGAAGCTGTGCCTAGGCCTGTGGCCAAGTCCTAATCTGGGGTTTCTAGCACTGAGCAAATAAACTACGGTGCAACTGGGCCTTAACGCCAGATAAAGAGTTCCTTTTAGTTTTTAAGTTTCTTAATTTAATATATTATGTTAATTTTACAGAAGTTGTAACCTAGAGTTAAGTAATAGTTTCTTATTATCGTTATATGTGTTATATTCTGACGAAGGCGACGGTCTTCCTTTGTTAGTACCAAGCTTTCTATAAAAATAAAGGATTTATAAAAAAATAAGTACTACGTTGTTGCTAGGGAATGGCTTTTGCCATAAGTTGGCAACACTGCCCACAGAATAGATCATGACGTCTAAGAAAAATCTTAGAATAATGATCCTGCGCCTTGCGGTGAAATAAAAAATGTTGACTCGCTGCCGCTGCGCTGTATGTAAAATAATAACGAAATTCTTGATGCTTTCTTTACTTTATAAAGTTATTCGTTTGATTATTCTACGGCTTTGCTCACTTTGGTTTTTCTGACCACAGAGTACTTTTATACAGTGATAGTAAGGAAAAAGCGCGCATTTTTATTTTCCATAATTTCGATTGTTGTTGTGATTGCTGAAATAAAACAGCTTATTTTATTAATTGTAATGCTGTTCTATAAAAAAAAATCAATATTGTAAAGTGAAACTTACTACTAAATACTAAATAAATTTAATATTTGGTACTTACTAACCGTGAAAGGACCTATAACTTAACTCAGTACTATGCAGTAACTACTAACTAGTCACTCCTGTAAAATGAACTCTTCAAATCTATCAATAGCCTGGAATTCATATCAAAATAATTTAAGCAATGGAATAACTCATTTCCAACGGGTGAGTTAAATCAAGTACCTATTTAAATATGAATATGATTTAGAATACCATGTTACAAGAACAGAGTAAAACTCAAAACCTACTGCGTGGAGCTTCCTCTTAGAAAGACATAATAATATATTTACTGTAAATTTTATTCCAGGATGGGGAATTTGTGGACATGACTCTAGCCGCCGATGGGCACTATGTGACCGTTCATCAAATGGTGATAGCTCTAGCGAGCCCCTATCTCAAGGGTATATTATCAAACATGCATTGCCGGAACCCAGTCATTTACCTTCATGTAAGTTTCTGTTTCAGTTACCTTATTATAATAATGTGTTTAAACTTGTAAGGTGTACATAAAGATCTCATATACAAATTCTAAAATATCCCACTAAACATTGTCCTCCCATCTATCCTTTAAAAAATCTAGTAATATTTCCTTATAATATTTATCCTTTCACTATCAGATATAATAATTATCAAGTATACTACATAATGAATTAAATAATGTAATTTATTTGGTTGTTGCCATAAACTTATGTGTAATAAATTTCTCAGAATTTCAGTTATGAAATCTTATGCTATACTTTGGAATACATGTATAGTGGTGAAGTAGTAGTGCCCAAGAACAAACTGGAAAAGTTTGTAGAATGTGCTAAATCTCTACATTTGAGGGGGATAGAAAGTCTTCCTAATATGGTAAGGACCTATATTCACTTCAGTATCTATTAGTTTAACAGTTAATAATTTTAAAAGACACTGATTAAAGATTTTTTGAACACTAGTGGGTGTTATAATATGAGGTTAATCAATATAAACATAGAGGTATACCCTGTAAACAGGTAACAAGAAGTTCACTTCTATTTCAATTCAATCATTAGTGTCTAAACCCTTTATGACTCCCTCCCTACAAAATTAAAAAGATTTACCTCTCACATCCCAAGAAATTAGATACAACAAAAAATCAATTGTTTCTGGTGTACGAATGGGTCACCCAGACATAAGCAGTTACTTAAATAGCTCTTTAAAATTAACTGTTCTACTGTAATGTGCAGGTTGTGGATCTACACAAACCAGCCCAAGGTGACTGTCAGAAGCCTGACTCGTGGCAGCTTCCAGAGCCACCACCTCTCACACAAAATTTTAATATCTTGCCAGTCAGTACAAATATTCAGAAAAATGATGCAGTAAGTAATCTTTTAAAATTTTATTGGTACTTTTTTCAATAAAATCAATTTAATTTATTCTACATACATTTTAACTCATATTTTTTAATTAATTTTTTTTTGTTTATTTTAGAATAAAAACGAAGAAAACCAAGTTAAATTTCAAATAGACTGGTAAGTTTTAAAATTCATTCTTATCAATTTGCTGTTGCTACTCCTGGTTCCCACTTTTATCAGAAAATAATAATCTATTACTTTCTTTTCCAGTCCAATAAGTAAAATAAGTGAAACGAACACTCATGAGAATATTAGTCATTTAATGGAAACTGAGCAAGAACAATCAGTTGATGACTGGTGTGTGTCCAACTGTCCTATAATAGATTTAGACAATTTAGTTAAAGTACATAAGATACCAGAAAAAGACATGCAATCTCTTCAAACAAACTCAAATGAACTTCCAGAGCAATTTGCTTTGCCAGATCTCCAACAAACAATCAATATTGACTTGAGTGATGATTATAACCAAGAAATTAGTAGCAATATTGGACACAAACATTTTAATATAATTGCAGAAGATGAAATACCTCCATCTAATCAATCAAATGAGGAATTAGAAAATGCTATAGCCAGTATAGGGATAGATGTGAACCCACAGCCTAATGTTGCAAGTGAGACTGCTACTGATCTGGACACCTTATGTGACGCAGACATTAGAGGTAAACACCATTCATTCTAAATACTACTTTCATATGTAATTTTATCACATCACCTTTGCACATCTCAGACACATTTGTGGCCTATACTCAAGAAATCTTTCCCTCAACAGATATGATTAGACTAGGTATATTACATCTGTATCAATCACATTTGCGTAACCTCCAAATTTCGCTCTTCCGGCGCTCTAGGCACCCCATTACCTGACCATTTAATACAGTAGGATTTATAAAATGTAATCCTTACCTTTCCTTATTCCCAATCTCCGCTGGGGAGCAAAGGGCCGAAGTGAAGCGCCGCCATTCTTTACGATCTTGGGCCAGCTCAGAGACATCCGCCCAAGACATCCCCGCCTGGCCCATTTCCTTTTTCACAGAGCGCTGCCATGTCTCTCGCGGTCTGCCGAGTCTTCGTTTACCGCCCTCGGGGTGCCATGTCAGCGCTTCCTTTGGGACGTCTTCAGTACGCCTTAGAACGTGTCCTATCCATCTCCATTTGCGTTCTTTTACGGTTTCTGCTACAGGTTTTTGATGTGTTCTGCGCCAAAGTTCCTCGTTGGAGACAAAGTCAAACCAACGGATCCCTAGGATACTGCGTAAGCATCTGTTTACGAAAACCTGTAGCTTGTTCGTGGTTTGAACCGTTTTCTTCCAAGTTTCGCAACCGTAGAGGAGAACGGTCTTTACGCACGCGTTGAGCAGGCGGATCTTGGTTTGGAGACGGAATGCGGAAGACCTCCACACTGGGCTTAACATGGCAAAAGCTCCACGGGCTTTGTTGATGCGGTTGCCGATATCCTCGTCAGTTCCACCATTTGGTGTGATTTTGCTTCCCAGGTAGGTGAAGGTGTCAACATCTTCAATGGATTGGCCGTTGATTTTAAATGGAGTACGGTCCGCAGTCATTACTCGCATTGACTTTGTCTTTTCTCTGTTGACATGCATGCCCACTCGGTTACCCAAATGGACGAGGTCATTGAGTTTCCTTTGCATATCAGCGCTATTTTCGGAGAAAAGACAAAGATCGTCCGCAAAAGCGAGATACTCCAGAGATGTTCCATCGGACCAATCCAAACCTCCTTTGCCATTCTGCTCCATCATATCCAAAATTACTTCGGTAATCATGATGAAGAGTAGTGGGGATAACATGCAGCCCTGCTTGACGCCAATATTGGGGCTTATTGGTTCGCTCAGCTTCCCTTCGTGGATTACTTGGCAAGTGTAGCCATTGTAGGCTTCTTTAATAAGGTTTCGCATTTTATTCGGAACGTGAAAATATTTCAGCGTATCCCATATCGCTGACTGGTGTACCCTATCAAAGGCCTTCTCAAAATCCACAAATGTCAGGAAAAGGGCCTTTTGCCACTCGGTTGATGCTTCCAGAATTATGCGGAGTGTGCTGATTTGGTCCGTGCAATTTCTTCCCCTGCGGAATCCTGCCTGTTCACTCCTAAGATGTTCATCTACCCGGTTTTGGATTCTGTAGAGGATGATGGCATTCAGTATCTTGGACACTATAGGCAGTAGAATGTAATGAAATAAATAAACAGGGTGTCCACTCAGAATCCTCTAAAAAATTCCCTGACTTTTCCCTGACTTTCCCTGACCATTTCAGAAATTTTCCCTGACCAGAGATAAAAATAACCAAAAGCTTGATTTGAAAGTTTTCCGTTCATTTGCGACACTTATTTAAAAAAAAACTTTGACTGCGTAAAATATTTGCCTGTAAAAAGTTTATATTAAGAAGAGAGAGAAAGTGACTCATGCAGACCATTTTGAACAACATGAAATTCAAAAAAAAAATAAATCCACTCTTACTTTGCTAGACAGGTGAAGTTATATGAAAAAAAAGCGAATTTCAATAACACGTAGAACAAAAGTTGTTTCGAGTGATCCCCTGAGTCACCCTATTTCGGCTATGTACGGTGGCCTGCGCCTAAAAGTATACAGGCGGAGTTTTTAAAATAGCGATCCCTGATGATGAAGGGACCACCTACATCTGTTATAAATCCGGGGATATGTTGTGTGTGATATGTGTAGCATTGGTGTTTATGTGGAATTGTGGATGTGCTTGAGCAGCATGTGAGCTTGAGATCGCTATTTTAAAAACTCCGCCTGTATACTTTTAGGCGCAGGCCACCGTACATCTACCACTATTGCAACATAATGTATAGAAAGCAATGATAAATAAGTACCTACTTAATTTTTTTGTACAACAAAGTTTGAATACTTGTATTTTGCCATAAAGTGTAATTCTTTTTTGTATTTACAAAATTGAGAAAGAGGTATATATATTTTTTATTTAAAAAAAAAAAAAAAAACACGCACTCACGCCTTGTACTGATGTACTCCCTTGCGGGGTACAAGGGGGGGCTGCACCCATTTTTTATTTTCAAAATGGAATTTAACTTTTAAAAAAGTTATTTAAAGTTGGAAACCCAAGCGGGATCCTCTGGTTATTATTGCAAAAGACGTTAGTTAGACCAAGTTAATTTTATTTAAGCACACTTATTGATGGTAGGATTAGTACAGAGTGCTTTGAAGAAATACGCCTCCTTATATTTTTTTTGTTAAATGAGAGTTTGGAAGCAGGTAGATAAAAAAAAACTTTTTAATTTGTGTATAAAACTTGTATAGTACTTAACACCTTGTATAGTAATCTTAGGGCCTTCAAAATCGAAATAACTCGAGTAAAGCGTGTTAAGCTTTGTAAATACCGTAATTAATTTAAATAAAACAAAACCAAAATCAAATGTTTTCGTATGGGCGCGACGTTTTAAAAATTAACATTAGGTGCCGCGTGAAGGAAACGCTTCTGCATGCGCTCCCGCTGCCGTAGCAAATTATGAGAATTGATGAGTCGATACAGCGCGTCTGCACCAACACGTTATGTGGGGACTTATTTTTCATCACTAACTCTTACAACAAAAGTTGTTCAGAATGGCAAGCTGAGTCACACTCTTTTGAAAGAAATTTAATTAAGGGAACATCATTTTACTATTGAACAAACTATGAACTGAGTCTGGAATCTGGCTTACGAGATTTTATTTTATGACTTACGTATTTTACGTTTAAAATAGAAGAAAAATAGTAATTAGTAAAGGAATGAACTACAATTTTGCTAAAATATATGCTTTTCTAGTCATTTTTCCCTGACTTTCCAGGTGGATCATCAATTTCCCTGACTTTCCATGACCACCTTGAGCTTCCCTGACTTTTCCCTGACTATCCCTGACTTTCCAGAAAGTGGACACCCTGATAAAAGATGATGCACTGAAAACCCAATCGCCGAAATACACAAAACTTACCCATCTATGTTTTCAGATCAGAGCAAGCCTCAGTACACAGTATCATCCCAGGGCTCCAAGCAGATGATTCTGAATCGGTACATGTACTACATCCACCATTCCTCCGTGAGAGGATTCAAGAAGCGGTGGCGCTGCGTCGACTACCGAAGGAAGAAATGCACAGCCCTCGTCGACACCGAAGGGGAGAAAATAGTTAAAAGGTACGCCAGAAAAATTCACTCGTTTACTGATAATATCACTTAAATGCAGCTAACACATCATATTGCTATCTATATTTCTGTGAATAAAGATACATACAATATGAAAATTCCTCCCATCGGCCGCTATAGAAGAAGGATTGACAGAACAATTTTATTATAACAGTGAGATGGCATGAGTTTGTCCACTATTTTCATATTGATTCTTTATTTACACATGTTATTACTAACACATTCTAACACGCATGACTGAATAAAGACATTTTCATTTGTTACAGGTTAAACACGCATTGTCACCCATTCCACGACAAAAAAATATTAGATAAGGTTTCCAAGAAAATGGTCTTCACTTCGCTGCCAGCAATGAGTGAGTCTGCTAACCCTCCCAAGATTAGAAAAGTTACGTATCGAGAGACTGATTCAGAATAAAGTGGTTTTGACTAATACATTTCAGTACTTTTTATTAGATACGGGGTAACAACACCACACCCTAATATGAAATTGAAATATATTTTCCGAAGTTACCGAAAATATTGGTACACAAAAGTGACTGCGGGGTGGATGTAATGGGCCAATAAAGAAACAAATCTAAATTGGCCATGGAAGTAATAATACAACAGGAATGCGCACTCACCAAAATGATGCAAACAAAAATAGACCTAACGAATTCACCTTAAGATTTATATTTGAAGTGAAAGAGGCCGCGAGCCGATAGAGAGGGTTACCACAGAGCCCTTCCTCTCTTTCTAACAATTGCCAGGATTTAGTAGTGTAAACTTTAGTAGATTTTGTACGAAGAGAGCTATGCAAAAAAAATATTAAATTAACTCATAGACTACTGTATATCATATCATTTTCAAAAACAAATTTATAATAAATCATTATAAACATGTAATTTTAATGAAATATTTGGTATTTGTATGAATAATAATTTCATAAAAAATATTGGTAGTTTTTCTAAATACTTTACTACAAGACCGAAGTTGTCAAGATGACGGATGACGTTTATACTGTTGTGAGAGACGTTATGGTTAGGGTGACCATTCATTCGTACTTTTGAATCACTTTCCATTAATAAGGACCTGTTTCATTCAACTTTTTGTTTTATTTTATACCTAAGTACCTAAGTATCATTATGTATTATTGTGGCTGTTTTTTATCTTATAAGGCTGGTAAAGAGTTGTGAGCTGTTGATTTTTTTGGTGATAGATAATGAGTACCTATTATAAGATAATTTATCAAGCTTAAAACCGGCGGAAGCACTTAGGTTGAGATTTTTTTTTGAAATCTTAAGATTTTCATCAACTAGACTATGTAAACGGAACACCCACAGAGTAAACACGTTTTAGGTACATTACATAGAGTTGCGTTTAATGTTTACCTGTTTTGACACTTTCTTGTCAACACTACACCCAACTAAATTTTATTTACTTAAAATTATATTTTCCCAAATTTCAGCTTTCCTTCCAATGAAGAAACATAGCAAAGGTGGTTCCAAGTAATTCCCACAAATTTACACCATGTCAACACAATGTTTACTCAATTGTCATATCACCAAAATACATTCTTACCAACATTGCAATCGAATTATTCGAATAATAGGTGACTTTGAGACCATCGACACCTATTCGCGACATGATAGATTAGAAGTGATGTCTCATGAATTACCTAAAATTATGGTCACCAAAAATAGAAAGAGATGGAGGGCTCCGTGCTGACTATCTCTGTCGGCTCGTTTTTTTGGTGCAGTGCGCATTCCTGTTGTATTATTACTTCCATGAAATTGGCGGATCGTTTTATGACGTTGACATGTCAGTTCGGACCGTCCATTTCTGTTTGTTTATTAACCGACTTCGAAAAAAGGGGGAGGGTCTCAATTCGTCTATATGTATATTGTTTTCAGTAGTAGTAGTTAGTGCACGGATTATACAAAACGATTTTTAGTACCTAAGCATTTTGTGGGTCAGTAGAAAACAAAGCCAAAATTCAACTAAACGTAATATTTATTATTTTCATAATATTTGAACTCTCAAATACATTGTCTAAAATATCTACATATTCGCAACTATGTACAATGCTTTAGATAAAAAATAAAATAACTGTAAATATAAAAAAAAAAATACCCAACAAGTAATTATCGAGAAACAATTTAGCAAAATTAAGTACGTACATTTTGTCCGATTGTCAACAATTTTGATTACAGATATATACATATAAGTTCAAGTCGTCATAAATTATATATTACAAGCTACGTACGAGAATATTACATGAGTAGTTTATGTACTTCTTACAACCACATACAGATTTAGTGCGATTTTATATTGAGTGCATTATTACATTTAAATAGTATCTATCACACAATGCATATGTGAGCGGCGCTCAGGCAGTTTTCTTGAAGAATTTGCTTTTATTTATCTAACCTGTTCAGCGAGATAACATTAAAAGCTAGAAACTGCTATTAGCCATATAATATTCGTTTAGAATAATTTTGTCGTTAATAGACACCAAAATTCATAACTATCTGTTTAATTTTTAATATTTATTGATTTGGAATGTATGAATGTATACCACCTTTGTATCATAACTAAAAATGTGGTAACAAAGAGTTGTTAATATGTATCGCATCTTATGTGGCGCTTACTAAGTACGTAGATAAGGCATTAAAAAAAACCTAACAAAAACTTAAGACTGAGAAAAACTACGAAATTAAGTTAAAAATAACATGTAAGTACTCAATTTAAGTAAAAAAAAAGTCTGACCATCCCCAAACAATATCCCACATTTCCTAAGTTATAGAATACAAAATTATATATAAGTACTTAAAAACAGATCAACCAACAGCAAAATGTAAGTAAGTATCCTACAAATATACAATATTTACAAAAAATAAAAGTATCAAAATTTCCTTACGTAGTTTGGTTGTTTTGTATTTATTAATGGCAAAATAGTTAATTACTTTATTTTGTTCAGTGACTCTTCTACGATCGTTGGCTCATCAGTAATACTGTCCTTGGACGATTCAGATTCTACTAACTAAACTTAATATTAATGTGCAAGCCAAGCACAGTGCGATATGACAAGATAATTTAAGTACAACAATCACTAAGTAAATATGAAATATAATTCTCGTATAATATTTCAAGTAACAGGGTTAATATAAGCGCCAATGACTGGCGTATTTAGAGACGAATAAATATTTTTGATTTCACAATTATTTAAAACTTTAATTTTAAACAGGGTAGACAAACAGATGATTAATAATATTTATTTATTACTGAAAAATAAATTGAACAAATTTTATTAAGTTACTACGATTTTAATATTGAATACCGAAGAAAAATATAAGCCCTGTATTATAAAGTTTCCTAAGTTCAAAAGGTACTTTAAGTTACGCACCATAATTTTGATGTGTTAATATTTTTAATAATACCTCCTAATAATTTTAAACCTGATGACAATTTGAACAGGCCTTGTTGGTACTTAAATAACGTAGGAGTAAATATATTTCCCAAAAATACATGTTAGGTTACAGGACGAAAACATTACTATTTAAAAATACTACAATCCTGATCTTGGTGCTTCTATCTGTACGGTGCTTTGTACTAATACTATATCACTGAAGATTTTTATAGTTACTATCTGGTTATGTACTGGCAAAAGAAACATGATCTCAGATACATAAATAAGAACACCCGGTGTGGTGAAAATCTATTTTAACCGTCCGGATTTTGAGGATCCCTGCCACATTAATTTATTACCATAGATTCCGTATGTTACGAATTATGATTTCGTCTACTAGGGACGCAATGTAGGCAGTTTAAAAAGGAACTGTTGGTTGAAAAACAGTTTGTAAGCTCCTCACTTTACTACCCTCATGCCACTTCCCTACTCCTCATCAAAAGTTACAAACCCAAAAAGTATCATCCTCCCTTTCCTAATCAATTCCAATAAAAAAAGATCGCTCGACAACCTTTAAAAAAGTTAAGTACACATAACAGCCGCTCTATATACCCAATGCTTTATCATGTTTTAAGTTTGAATACCGACTCGACTTCCACAATCCTACTATAGCTTTATACGGCATGGCATCCACACTTTTAATCAAACTCAACGCATTAACCTTCAAATCATTCCAACTTAAATTCCACCCGGTCAATTCATCTCATTTACAGATTAGGCGTGGGCTAAGTTTTTATACCGACTCAACTTCCACAGTCCTGCTATCGCCTAATACGGCATAGCATCCACACTTTTAATTCATTTACGCCCTTAACGTATTCACCGTTAAATCATTCCATCCCTTATCCCTTTCCAAACTAAAAATCTGCCCGTCAATTCACCTAATTTACAAATTCGGCGTGGGTACAGGTGTCAGGAAGGGGTTAGTGGTGGAGTGTCCGGCATACGAGGCGGCGCGGCCGGCGGCCCCCAGGTTGGGCGCGCGGGCTATCCTGCCCAGCCACTGGTCCGGGTGAGGCAGGGCGGGGGTCACGGGGAGAGGGGCTATGGGCACAGGCTCCTCGGTTAATGCTCGTAAACCTGAGGAGAGTTGCTGACACATGGCCGCTACTGGGTCTGAAGGTTCCGCTGTGCCGTTCTCCTGTGAAGTGGACGGTTTTTGTGTTAGGCGTTTATATGCTAGGTATTGTTAGATTCTGTGGCAGAATGGGAAATATGAGGAGCACCTCGAGTTTTCATAATTTAGGCAAACGAAAGATTACAATGCACTTTCTTGAAAAACGACAGAATACGCATGCAATATACATCTTTCTGATAGTTTGCATAAACCACGAATGATTTACCTAGTTTTCTCGCATAACGTAGCGGAAACTAACATGGCACTTTACCAATGACATATATTTTTTCAGAAGTATAAAACATGTAGGTAGGTACTTTTTCTACAGATGGAAAACTAAACATCTTACTCTATCATCATCATCAGCCCATAGAAGTCCACTGCTAGACGTATGTTTATAGCTTTCCGCATTCAATCATAACTATCTCATAGCCATCCAATCATAACAGTACTCTATAGATAGATATAAATATTAAATCCTCACCTCAGCAGTATTCCCGACACTAGGCTTGTTCGCCGGCGGCGAGGCGGCGGCGCGCGGCGGGGAGCCCAGGCCGGCGCGCGCGCGCTCCACGTTCGATGGCAGCTCGCTGATGCGCAGAGACATCTGCCGCTTGAACGGGGAACTGGTGGGGGGATGAGAGGGTTAGTTGTTTCAGAAAAGGTTCATATTAAGATATTTTTTTAGAAAGGAGACCGTAATAAGTTATAAGTAATTGAATGTACACTGGATCTGTACAGTCGCAGAACAGGCGTTCACTTTCGACTTTTGGGTCTCTCATCGCCACCTCCAGTTGTGGGATGAATGAGACAAAACCTCGTAACGCCAGTAGTGCGCTATTCCGACAGTGGTAGCCAACAGCGCATGTTGTATTTTTGAACGAATTAAGTGAGAAAGAGAGAGAGAGAGACTAATAGCAGCGTGCACCATTGGTGTCGAACGGATTATTGACAGATTCCAACCGCGATTCCAAGGACCTATAAGCGCCTTAGGTATATTTGTATCTTCTTATGAAGCGAAGCATTTAAACCGCGTGGCAGCATAGCCGAGCCGGCAGGCTAATTAACTGATAGCCAGCTAGTAGAAGAAATAACCTCATATTTACCCCGGCCCCGGGTCACGCTAGCAGGCTGCGTTTAATCCCTTTTGCATATATTTTTCACATTTACTAACCTGTTGTTAAGATGTGCGAACCCGCGGAAGCTGCCCTGGCGCTCCAGCAGATGCGGCGCGGCGTGGGGCCGCTCCACCGCGAAGGGGTTGTGCGCGGCGCGCGGCGAATTACAACGGATGAGGTCCGAATAATGAATTTAACATTCCATGGAACGTTCCAGAAGATTGTATGCCTTGGATAGCTCAACACACATGGTATTCGTATCATGGAAGAAAAGCAAACCACCTACACCACCAAAGGGGCCTAAATAGCACCATAATCTATCCTCTAAATTACATTAATTTAAAGTTAGTACTAACCTGTTGTTAAGATGCGCGAACCCGCGGAAGCTGCCCTGGCGCTCCAGCAGATGCGGCGCCGCATGGGGGCGCTCCACCGCGAAGGGGTTGTGTGCTTTACAACGGATGTAGCCCGATGTAGGATGAGGCCAAGGAACTTATGATACTTGGAACATTCTAGAAGAATGTATGCGTTTGATAGCTTGATACACATCTTGTTGCATTAATGGACGAATCATAAGAGCGGATTCACGATGAGGAATGCGTTCTTACCGCGAATAGCGGCCGAGCAACAACGCGCGAACCAATAGCGTCGCGCGGTTTCGGCACATTCCACCCGCGCCCCACCTACCTACCAAGACGACCTGGCCCTGTAGCACAGGGCGCTATTAAGACGCGACAAGAGTTTTCTGTCGCGCTCGCTCTTGAGGCTGCGCGATGTGAGTGAGGGCGATACAAAACTCTTGTCACGTCTTAAATGCGCCCCGTGCTAGCCCTTCTGAAAAGCACCTTCTACATCCTATAAATTACACTGACCTGTTGTTAAGATGCGCGAACCCGCGGAAGCTGCCCTGGCGCTCCAACAGATGCGGTGCCGCATGGGGGCGCTCCACCGCGAAGGGGTTGTGTGCTTTACAACGGATGTAGCCCGATGTAAGATGAGGCGATAGAATGTAAGACTCTTTAGAACATTCCAGAAGGAGGCTTTTGACGAAACAAAGAAGAGGAGAATGGCGGCCAACCGCCCCTGTTGCATTTATGGACTGAGGATGCGTCCTTTATCGCGAATAGCGGCCAAGATCCAAAACAAATGACGCGCGATTTTGACGGTATCATCGGCAATTCAGCACCTCCAATCCGCACCTCCACACCTATAAAGCGCTTTAAATTTATTATTCTCTCACCTGTTGTTAAGATGCGCGAACCCGCGGAAGCTGCCCTGGCGCTCCAGCAGATGCGGCGCGGCGTGGGGCCGCTCCACCGCGAAGGGGTTGTGCGCGGCGCGCGGCGCGGGCGGCGGCGGCGCGTCGGCTTCAGACGCGCGACGGGACGGCGTTATCACTGGAAGACGGTGGGTAATGAGACGGGGTTTTTCTGGTGTTTGTAAGCCTACCTATAGTCTATTTCTTTTTAACAAACGAGTACTGAGTATGTGTCTCGCAAATTTCCAATATTGAAAGAGTGAAATGGGTCATTGTTAGGACATTTCTAGCAACGCAGTAAAAGAATTTCAGTACTCGTTTGTTAAACAAATAGACTATGCATACACCTAAATCCCCGGTCGCAACATGTTGGTGACAACGCTTAATGAGGTGGGGTATTGGGCGTAGATAGGATGATAGGTTATCTAATAAATCTTTTGCGTGTCGGTGATAAACGCAAGAGCTATATGAGATTAGGGTTTGTCGCCGGGGTGAGAGGATTGACCAGTCAGACAAGCGCCAGCTGTTGACTGATTATGGTGAAGCGGACATATTTAAGGATAGTAGGGGCTTGTTTCAAACATCCTCGGTTTCTCGGGTTTAGATATTACAGTAAGTATAGTAGTAAAGGGTTGTAAGCCAAAAATGGTTTGCATTCAGATGCTCATTCTTAATATCTTTGCTTCTTTCCCCTGCCCTAAAATCAACAAATATGATAAGGCCTCACTGCACACAATCACAAAACACAACAATAATAGGCAATGAGAAACACAAAATTATAGGCAATGAGCAGACAGAATCACTATATGATTTGCGTTAAATTCTCTTTTTGTTCACCAAAATCCGCACAATATTAAAAACACCATTTTTAAATTAGGGGCAAGCATAAGCAGTTTTTTAGTAAAAAAGAAAAGACACCTGGTTTAGGAGCGTTCCTCTACTGCCGTCGTATTATTATATGTTTTGTTTAAAAAACAATAAGTATTGCATTTCAGCCCTCGTTAAGTTAACTGATAAAATTCTACCCTAAATAATGACTTTAGCGGCCGCTTCACGGGTCTGTTATCAACGTCGATAAACTCGTTCCACCAATCACAGGGCCGTATTTATGGCGAATCGCGATATATTGATGTTTATCTACGTCGATAACGAACCCGTGCAGTGGCAGCAGGGACGACGGCAGTGGACAAACGGTAAGAGGTTAGTACCATTCCGGGTGACAGGCGTGTTAGTAAATGGGTTGGTATGCGCGGGGGGTAAGATTATCGACGCATCCGCCTCTGATGCACGGCGGGACGGGTTTAGAGCTGCAAGTATATACATTTATATAAGTTAAATAAGTATATAATGTTATGTATATTAGAAAATTGTATATGACATATGTAGGACAAGATTATGTTAGTTTGAATTATTGTCTGTATAATGTCGTTTGGTTTTGAGATATTATGTAAAACCCCATGCAGTTTAAAGCTAGGTTTCAAACTTGCCTGAAAACCTTATAAAAAGACCAAATTATGCTATAAGTAGTGTTTTGTGAAATTTTGTAAAGTCAAGACAGAATCTCGGCAACAAACACACTCGCTGTGCACAATCATTAATTAATGGCCTCATGATAATGGTGATAATTGTTAAGGTGGTGATAGACGCACAAGGTTAAACACTGCGCTCGTAATCGACAATCATTTAGTTTACACACGGAAAAAACAAAACTAAACATTGCACTGAAAAATCCTATGCATTTCATCACACAAACTGTGTCCAACAAACGCTGAGTTGCAGAAAGGAACATTAAGCTAGTGTCGGAATTACCTAAATCTATGTCTGTCTCTTTCTTTTCGTATACCGTACCGTGAAAGCAAGACAGCTATACATTTAAGATCGACATAGCTTAAAGTCCATTTCTGCAACTCAGTGAAAGTCCCTAAAAAACAAGACAAACCACACAAACAGCACGAAATTCCAGCACCTTTGAGATACACACACACATTTACTTACTCGAACGTCTATCACGACCTTTAGTTGGGGGTGGAACATCTACCGGCATCTCCGTAATTTGTGGCTCAGGCATTATAACTGGAAGCGGAGCTTTGGGTTAAGAGTTTTAGAGAAAAAAGGAAATATTCCATACGAGAACTTGGAAGAATTGGGTCGGACGATTGGACGAGGTCTCACAGATACACGTTCACTTTTAAAACCATTCCTACCATGTCTATGAATTGGTAATTCATAGACATTTCATCAAGTTGAATGAAGTAGGTGAGTAGCTTTATCAAGCTACGATATTTTATGCCAAATACTATTTAATTTTGTGCATCTAAATTCTAGTTGCCTGTATGAGGTTTTATGTACATTGTCCATGCAATCTGTAGAAGCACAGTTCAATACTGGTATACTAGGTATGTCTATTCAACTAAAAATATGCAATACCAGTACAGATTTTAATTAATTAACAATCAAACACATTCCAAATTGCATTATCTAATAAGTGGCTATTGAAAATTATAAACAAAACAAATGCCTTTCATGACTAATTCATTAAGGGCCGGTTTTTCAATGCCAGGATAAAACGTCAAATAACTATCTAACGAATAATTTTATTTGGCTGTTTATCGGCCTGGTAGTTGCTTAACCATTTTTCAATTGTGATTTATTCCATAGATAACTATCTTACCGATTTTTCTATTTGAACTCTGGAAAGGTGAAACAAATATATGCAGACACTAGTGCTAAAGCAGGACAGACTACTATTTTGATTGTCAGAGTCAACTGTCACTGTCAAGCCACAAGCCTCAATGACTGTTTGGTTTGGTTGTTTCAATTTTGGTATTTATATTTGTTATTTTTGGATCGCAATGGAATCACAAAAAAGAGAGCGTTCGGCGAATTTGCTGCAAATAATAATGCTGAAGTTACTGTGTTAGTGAGTTTGGTAGATAAATTCAAACATGTCATAGAAAATAAAAAGACCGATGCTGCAACAAATAAAGATAAGGAGACTGCATGGAAGAAAATTGAGTTTTCTTTTAACTCCAGTGGTATAGCAAGTGTCCGCTCATGGAAAAACCTAAAGTACGAGGGCATCAAAAAAACAATGAAGAAGAAGTCTTCCCTGCAAAGGCAGGACATGTACAATACTGGAAGTGCGCCCTCAAATTTACCTTCATTTAACGATGTAGAAGAAAAGGTGTTTATGGGGCATTTGCTCCAACATTAGCATTCAACGTATCCTTAATTTAAATTTAATGAATAAAAACTGAAAGAAATAACACCTATGTTTTATTATCAAGTACTGGATGGTTTCTCTCTTTTCTCCTCGGCCTATAGCCGTCCACTACTGGACATAGAAGATCATCCCGCCAAGCAGGAGGGATGTCTTAGATACTTAGGTATATGTAGCATAGGTTACCTACTTATCATAAAATGAAAAACTATAATGTACCTTAATATTTTATTATGAAGGAAGTGCTACTACATTCCTGTTTTTTTTTTTAAATTAATGCTTGAAAATAAATCAACATAATGTTTGTAGTCTGGCGCCTTTCGGCGATGAAATTCTTTTGCATCCCACATGGTGTAATGATCAGGCCTCGTTTTGACGACTCTGACTTTCCTTTCAACAGGATTAATACATTCGTTCATTACCTACTGCCTCTTTTTCGATCGCCAAATCATCAATATCATCGAAGATAACCATTGAAAAGACGATTATTCTCTGCGCTTGTAAAGTTTAGAATTGGTATAAACACAAAAAAGAACTTATTTAATAACCTCAAATGTCAAATTATCAATCGAATAAGCACTATCTGGCGGCTCAAGCAGCAGATAGATTTATTCTCCAGGTAAGTGAGTTATTGGACGAATAAGTTCTATCTGACGGTTGAAAAATTCAATATTTCGCTATCTGTAGAATAAACGCTATCTGGTTGTCTATCTGAGCATTGAAAAATCGGCCCTAAGTCTTGTATTGTCCTTTCCAATAATGTAAAACATAATAATTCAACAATATACATTCTGTCAAAAGAATAATATTATATTCAGTCATTAATTTCGTCAGTTACTGTCGATGTCGCCTATAAAACTAACGAACAAAACACACCAACCAATAGGTTTTATCTGGCCCATATGCAGTCCCTTGATTGGTTAATTGCTATCCCTTGATTGGTTAGATAGTATCAGTGTAACATGCGTTTGTCTAATCCATTCCGTGACTATTTCACTCAGTGCACTACCGGCTTACCCCACTCATTGGTAAATCCTTGTAGCTCGTCCTCGAAATACGCTAGCGTGATAAAATGTGGGAAACATTAGCTTTACAAGAACCTTCGTTTAGAAACACAGGTCATTTCCCACGTTGCTTTGTTGACATGATAACTAGTTATTAATAATTTAATTAATACTTATTAAAAGTACCGTTTATATTTGATAAAGCAGAGGGAATAAACACCAAACACCATAAATAAATACTTCAATAAATATACCCCAAAAAACCCAACCAAAAAACAAAAACGAAATCTCACCTGATTTCCTAAAAGACCCTTGCCGTGTGAAGGCATGACTCGCCGCGTCTATGCTCATGGATACGGCACATTCCTTATCCCTTCGCTGTTTCCGCTCCAAGCAGGCTGCGAAGGCGCATCCGACCGCGTGCGAGAGGCGCTCCCCGCTGTCTCTGGACGCGAGGAAGCCGTGGCACATCCACCGACGGGTTGTGCCATCGCGGCAAATGTAACTGCAATGCGAAAGAGGAACTTTTGTTTATGGAGATGGAGGTTACAGTTGATTGGGCGTTGATGAGGTCCAGGGAAAAAAAAAACTTCTGGATTTGTCTACAAGATTCTCGACTCATCAGATTGAGTGGTTTGGTGGGATGTTCTTAGTGAGAAACCGATTAGCAACACAAATGAATGGAAAAGTTTTTAGTTGTAGCGTTTAAGGAAAGACACACCAAGGTTGAATTTTTGAGCAAAAACTTCAACAAAATAAGGCATTTTGCCACAAAGTTTGTTACAAGGTACAAAATATGACACGGCTATTTAGCAAAGAACTCATGCTATCTTTATTCTGCATTGCAGATTGAGTATCAGCAGTAGTATTATTGTTGCGGCGCTCTCAATACACACTAAATAATGTTATCATTGAAAACAATAAGATATCTTAATAAGACACGTTGATGTCATAACTACAGTATACATAGTTTATATAAGAACCGCTACGTAAAAACCCACGGAATAACTCATCATAATGTTCACTGAAGCAGTTAATATAGAAGGGTCACCATAGGGTGATAAGCCCCTTGTATATTTAGCGTTGAGAGTGGCCAGTTGCGTGACAAAGCCTATGATTATAAGCTATTTCAGTACGCACTCATTAGCCACGCGACAATATCGGTGTGAGAACGGGGAATTTGGACTACATCGGCCCTTTTTGGAGGTTTTGATTTATGCTATAAACTTGATGCTTGTTATGTAATTTTAGGTACAACTATGGATGATTTATTGTTTTATAGCCACTAAAACCTACGTAATCAATTGGTTTACTAATTTTAACTGTATAGGTATGCTGTAATCTATTTTATGATTCAAATTATTAAAATACCAAATAGTTATACGAAACATACTCCAAGGGACAGAGATGCTATTCTATAAAATGAATGCAATCACGTCCTGTGTAATTTTACCAGTCAACATAATAATAACCTAAAATACGCGGTAGGTATAACGAACAATTGTATTGTCATCAACTCTAATTCTATGTTTTATGATGAAAAGACCGTGCCCAGCAGTAAAATAGATTGCCCTTATAAAAACGAGCCCAGTATTTCGATAGTTCTCTAGTTGCTATGGCAATGTTGATAAAATAATGAACACTATCTAATAGTAGAATAAAACTACATACCTAGTTTATTTTATTATTTGACTACAACTACAAGTTATGGAATTTGGAAGATTAATTAGTTACTACGTAAGTTTAGGAAATTACTAGCATTCCATTTTGTATTATATAAAATACAAAAAAATTGTTTGCCTTCACGAAATGTATAGTGGTTTTGACCACCCATGCAGCAGTGCATGTATAGAACTTGACGACAACAATTGGCAATGCCATCGCTAACTAATGCAGCGCTACAAGGCCTTTTCACATGGCCATGACTATACATACGATCCGAGTCACAGTAGTTAGCCCATAGAATGCCGCTTCCTTCAATTGTTTAGAGGTAGGACGAAAAAGATAAAGATGCTTTCGCATGAAGGAACAAATACTGGGAAGAGGTAATGACCTGTGGTATCAAGAAATCAAAGTAGCTAACGGAAAACAAAGAGGCGTAGAGATTGATCCACCGACAAAACGGGAACTGTATTATGACTATGCTATGAGCTGTATAATTTAATCCTTTTTGATGAGAGTGATGGAACAGAGAGTGCTCTTGTGCACTGTGCACAAAGAGCACTGTGCCAGGAGTCCATTAATTAACACTTTAACTTTATTTGCATTTCATCATTTTACTTAGCTTCGTTTTAAATAAAAGGTTTTCGCTGAGAATTCTTGGACATCCTCAATGGTCCTATCTATTCAAGAATTAAAAATTCGGTCCGCATTAAAAAGAAATCGTCGAATAAGCAAACACCTTAAATAGCACCCAAAACGAAGATGTACCGAAGTGTCCTTTGCTCGAAACCTTTTAATGCAAACACCAATTTTCATCAAAACACAACCAAGACTTCATCAATCGCACCCACCTGAACCCCCTCTCATGGTTCCTGTCAGGCGCACAGAAGGACACCTTCTCGATGGTCTGGTCCACGATCAGGCCCTTCGTCTCTTCCTCCACCACGCGCAGGCCGTCGCCGCTGACGTGCAGCACGGCACGGACTGGCCGCCGTCGGGAGTTCTGGAATAGGGATGGGGTTTTGTTAGTGTGGCCTGTGAATAATAATATGTGCTGCATTAATGATGGAATAGATTTCAGATTCAGGGTTGTTGTTAGTGACGCCTATATACAGTGATACATTATTCATGTATGGAATAGATCTCAGATTCACATAAACGTCGAATGGGGTTGACATTGGTGTTCTTTATGAAAAAGTTTTGTTCTACGACATTGGAAATTGGTTAGAACAAAACTTGGCAATCACCCTTTTCGGCTTACTATACCTATTATGCATGATCCTGTAGAGATCAGTTATTCTAATCCATTTAACATTGATTTTTAATAACAGTGAATGCGTTGTGTTGAAAATGCATTCACTTATGCATAACTTATCTTATACTTCAATCATCAGCTCATGACATTTTTTAATTATTTCCTGCCATAGAACAGTGCGGATTCCAGTGTACTGAATGGTTTTAGCAGCATTATTTTGCAGATTCTCATTATCTACGTTTAGTTTAGCGCAGAGTGTTCAGGGGAGAGAAATCAGTTTAAAGTACTAATCGCCTGATGTGATAAAGAGGACGGACTTCATCGAGGCTGCGCCAGTATCGATTCTACGATAAATATAGAACCGATACACCTCATCTACCAAGTAGGAACAGTATAATGAGTCTTCGTTTTGATTTAATAGATGTCGCCGACGCCATCGGGGAAATGTATGGTATGTATTCATAGATTTAAGAAACAATATGTGTGTATTTGTAGGGAAATTGCGGGAAAGTATCAAGCGGTTTTAAGCTCTAAGTTAGGTCACGACCGACTGGCTCATCCTTGATAATGCATAACATAAAACCCGTAGATAAATTGTCTGACCTTTGACTACCTGTTACTGACTACAAAGACAAAGAGAATCCTTTTGATCCTTCGGTAATTGGAATATAAATTCTAAAGAGCGCATTATTACGAAGCATTGAGTAAACAAACGTCGTCGTCTAGCTAGACATCAAGACGAAATACTGGCCTCTTATTGTACCGTGACTTTAACTTTGTCATTGATGTAGATAGCTATTACCTAGGTGATTTAACTTGGTCGATACTAAATCAGGCTACCTGGGCAGCCTACTTCAGTCTTCAACATATACTCACATATCTACCTAGTTATATATTTGTATATAGGAACTCGTACAAACATGTAGGTATGCATCTACGACAATATGCAAAGTACTTGACAGAGTTTGTGTAATTAGCATGCCGTGTTTATGTAAGTAGGTAGTAAGAGAAGTTATAAGCACCAAACGCTTGCCGTTTCTTGGTATTCTTATGTTAATACTATACAATACTGAAGTGAAAGTTTTATAGTATCCTGTCACGAATAATAAGCTCTTTAAATCAACGTTTTTTTAATTATAAAGTATCTCATTTTCTAAGTGAACTACCCGAAAACTTGACCTTGTTCTGTAGTACCCTAGAGCTTCCGAAACTATACTGTAAAAATTACACTCAGTACATGTACAGGTAGGCTTGTATAGCTATCCTTAACAGACACCAATTAATCTTTTATTCCTTTTCTGTTCCTCTAATCCGTCTAATGGAAAGGTATTACAGAGACTCGCAGAATTAAGTTTCAGTTAAGTAGAACCTAACATTAGTCACACAATAATTGCTCAAGCTTTTTTTAATGTTATCCGCTTGAACTAATTACCTAGTTAGTGATTTACATCACAAATTACCCTTGCGTAGTGTGACAGTGAGTGTGACTCAGAAGGAAATACATCGGAACATATTACGTTATCGCTTCCTACCGATGAGGTCGCGATATGGAGAAATGGAAAAAGATTAGATTAAACCGGTATGCGCCTAAATTCCAGTATTTTTATAGCCTGCAGCTATTTCTGTTACGTGTAAAACATTGATTTGCGATTTGTTTTATTGTTATGGTCGTTTAATGCGTAAAATTTTACTTCCGTTGTAAATTTTCATCGCTATTTACGAACTCCATCCATGCCTTATTCTAGAAACTGAATAATGTTTCATTAGATTTCAATCTACGCTATCCTTGAATCGTCAGTTTACTTATTTGTAAAGGTACTTCAAAGTATTTAAAGATGACTTGTGTTAGTTTATCATCAAAATCTTGATTAAAATCATCAAATCACCATTTGTCTAGAGGTTCTCAATATCACGCTTGGCCGGACATTCGTCACACTCCATTCTACACTTGGTCACACTGCTTAGCTTTGGATTTTCCGACTATGATATTTAACATTACTCTAAAATTTTAAACATATTATGTGTTAAATATATAGAAATGATTTTTGACGCATCTGTTTGTAGACGACCGAATGGCGTAGTGGTTAGTGACCCTGACTACTGAGCCGATGGTCCCGGGTTCGATTCCCGGCTGGGGCAGATATTTGTTTAAACACAGATATTTGTTCTCGGGTCTTGGATGTGCCCGTAAAATGGCAATAGGCCCGCCCCCTATTACATTGGGACTAACATAACACTGGCGAAAAGTGGGTGCAGCAATGCACCTCTGCCTACCCCGCAAGGGAGTACATTAGTACAAGGCGTGAGTGCGTGTTTTTTTTTTTTTTTTTTTTGTTTGTAGAAATCACTCGTTCCCTATTTCCAGTAACTCGGCGTTTCTAACTAACTACTAAAGTAATAAGTCTCACCAAATCCATTATCTCAACGGATTAACTCAATTTACCTGCCAGGATATCGTAAGGGTACGTTGGTACAAGGTTTGTACTTAGCTAGTGCTTCAGTTACCTACTTCTCAAAGATTAACCTGAGCTGCAAGTGATTATTAACATGCCCGAACTTTGCTAAACTTTAAACAGCTTGTCCCGCTCAGGTTACGCTGCCAAACTCCCCCCAACTAGCCTTCAGCACTTTGCCCTCTTTACAGACTTGCTTTGCAATTCGAACACTTCACTCAAGCTACTTTATGCGCGTAGCAGTAACTGGGACCCTTGCCAATAATCGAATAGATTGTGACGTGAAAGGTGCATGTTCATCAGGAGCATTCGCCGAAAGATCCTTGGAGTACTTTAAGTAAAATTCAAAGCGAAATTAGAGGAATTGAGATTCAGGGTCAATATTCTGCCCTAATCCAACTCACTCTCAACTTTGATGGCATCTTCGCACAACTTAAATTTAGACAAGTCTGCCCAAACCCAACTCACCCTAAGTACTTTGATGGCCTCCTCACAGACTTGCATGCCCCGGCTCTCGAACACCTCCACACAGCCCAGATACTTCACATGGAAGGTACATGTTCCTGCCCTCACGGCCGCCTCGTCCGCATGCCACTGGTGCGGGCGCGCCGACTCCGGGGGCTCCCCGCCCTTGCGGCGCCGGAACGACTCGCGGAAGGAACGCCGCAGCCGCTCCATGCCCGCGCGGGGGGGCGACAGCGCGCCAGTGCCACCGGTGCGAGAGCGACGGAATGAACTGCGCACTGATGACTTCTGCAAGAGAGGAAGAGAGAGTGTGATTAAAGGAGAGGTGACGTATTGTGGGAGACTCCTGCAAGAGAGGAAAGAAGAGAGTGTGGTAAGAGGAAAGATGACGTATTGTGGGTTCTGCAAGAGAGGAGGGTGGTTAGAGGAAAGATATTGTGTTGTGGGAGAGACAACCTTTAGGGGGCCGGTAGTGGTTGCGTCATGGGAAAGACTATTGGCTGATATGAAGAGGTTGAAGAAAAGGTGGCCTCATAGGGATGTGGTGAACTGTATTTTTTTGAGAAGTTCCTTTGTGGTGTATAGTGCTTACATAAAAAATATAACATTTTGGTAGTAAGATCTCATCTTTGCAGATTAAGGTACCTAAATGTTTCCACCCTGCAGGACATATTTAGTGAAATAACGGTAAGAGATACTATGTCAGTTTTTGTGAACGAGCTGCTACTAAGCAGAACCACAGGCAGAACTAAGTTTGTCAAGTGTGTCATAGTACTTTTAGTGCCATATATCAGATTCAGTGAGATTTCAATATTTACGTCCTTTAAATTATACTTTGTGATCAACTGGTTACCTATGGGAAAAAAAACTTATTTAAATGGTTTTATTAATAATATGCCTGCATTCAGAAACTATAAAACTTATTATTACATCGGACCAACATGTCTCGGGACCCCCTGCCACGTCTTTGCGGGAGAATATCACGGGAGACCAAACATAATTAATTCCACTTCGTTTTAGTCGTAAATAACTTTAGAAAATAATTAAGAGTACCTATATTATATGTTGTAGATAATTTTGTGATAGTTCATGGATAATTTTTCAATTATATAAAATACGTAATTATATGGCTTATAATAACTATGACTCTTACAAGGATAAATTAGATTAGTGCAAGCAAGACGTTGATGTTTATATCAAGCCACTGATAACCCACATAAGTCAGAGAGAGGAGAGAATAGTTAATAATAAACATGTCAACAAGCATATTACATGAGAAGATGACACAATATCAATTGAAGATGATAAAGGAATGTCAAGGCCTTACGATATTGAGGACAATAAAATGTAGAGGAACCAAAATACTATGCAGTTACGTATTTATGGAAAAAAATACAAATAAGAATCGAAAAGTAAAAGAAGAATGTGATTCAGTTATGAAGCAAGGCCGTACCTCAAGCTACACTGGGGAATGGATGAGAAAAAAAACTTGTTGAACCAGACTAGGTAGACGCAAGGCAAAAAGTAAGCACAAAGACTTATTGTTGCACATCCCTGGGTTTCTCTAAACGGCAAAAGCGTTGTATTTTTGCAACGTTAAATCTTTTCGCACAACTTGAGCAAAAGGTGCATAACATTGTTACGGATACACCAAACTAAATTTTAAACCTCTAGCTCCTGTTTTAAACTGTAGGATGTAGATATCTGGAGCAAATGTTTTGGAGATTCTTATGATGCCTAAATATTAACTAATGGGGTAAAAGGATTTGGGCTGGCTCGTTTTGCGTCCCTCTACCAAACCGACACGCTATCTCGGAGTGTGATATGCCTTATCATTATTATCAAAGCTCTTTCTGTAGATATACTAACTTGTAGGTGTAATACTTTTATATACATAGTACATATTTACTTTATTATCTTGTTAGGATGAAAATAAAATTATGCGTCTCATAATTCAGGTTAAGGAACTTTGCGTGGTTGCGATACAAGACACTTTAACAAAATTACGCTTAGCTACAGTTCACTAAGTTTCCAGGAAAATGCTGCACAGCAACTCTTCAAGTGACCTACATAGCAGTTGTTATTTAAGATGTTTTATTTCCGACAAGCTAATTATTTCTAATGAGCCCCCGAGAAAGTGCAGCATTTAAGGTTCACTTTGGGACGAAAACTTAAAGTGCAGTGCATGACAAGTATTGAGTGCAATGCGTGATGTGATGACAATGCATTCTTATAAAGGCAACCTAAATATCTAAGTACTTTTACATTGTATAGATTCAGTTACAAGTGCGAGATCGACATACCCATGTTCTGGTTTATCTTTTTTATTATTTAGCTATGTAAGTCCGTTAATAAATAATTCATATTAACGACTATTGGCGCCGTTCTGTATACAAGATAGACCGATTAATGAATTAATTAATAGGTTTAATAGGAATAGGTCTTAGGTATGAGCACAAATTGGACTAATGGGTTACATGACTTTCATAAATGTGTTATGATCTGAAACGTGCCATTTGGCCCACGAGTGTCAGAGGTCGGTTGCCACTTGAAAGGATTATTTAGGAGAGGATGATTATCTACTTATTGGTAATGAATAACGAACGACTGAATAAGTATATCACCCGCACGCACGACATAAGTGTTCGGGGCCACTTATAGCCCTAAATATTCTGTGTAACGAAACTTTTTATGGCTAATATATACTAATACGATTAACAATATAATTGAATTCAATGTATAGTCGGAATCTGTATATATTCTTTAAGGTTTGCTCAACCTACACATAATGTGAATGCTAATGACCGCATTAAAACTTCATATAACATAATAATTAAAGTGTGAATAAGTAACTACGCCGTTCCGGTTAGAATAATCAAACAAAGTATAGCTAAGCAATTAAAGAATTTCCTAAAACGATTTACTAATCGCAGTAATTTATAATGTACATAGTTATGGATTTGCACAACTTACAAAGAGTGAAGGAGAGAAATGTGAAAAATACCAAGTTCATAAAGGATGTGAGTGAAAGCTGTTTTTGACGCCCAATCACGAGTGATTCATGTCACAAAAGCAATCTCAAAGGCTCTGAGACTGAAGTGATTTTATTTGCTTATCCTCATTTAACTTAGGATCATTTGTGCAAAGGCATACTACGTATACTTATGATCCGGTTCACGTATGGCAGTTGGTTGCTATTTATTTCGATCGAGGGAGTTCCAAACCGGCTCTCAGTTCGCAACACAGGTTACGAGTTAAGTCATTAACAAAATAGGAAGACAACAACCTATAGATGGGGCATTAATATTCGAGGTCGATCAGTTTGCGCACACGCATGCGTATCGTTCGGATTTCAACTCGAACAATGGATTGTAATGTAATAGGTGTCATGCACAGCTTACTGCATGCGTCATCAGAATTGCCCTGCATGCCTGCTATTACAATACACTTTTGTCCTATCAAATACATAAATTAAAAAGTAACGAACCATTTTCAGATCGGGATTATTCTGCACCTGGGCACGGTCCAGAGGCTCGTGCGGGGACGAGCCTTGGTTCCCCATTGTCGATACTACGCGTACACGTTTCACAAGAGGTATTCACAGAGCACAACACTACTTCACTGCGGTGACACCGGCTGCATTCCGGACACTAATTTTAAACACAACCGTAGACACATCCTCGTCAACTTTGACATTTGCATCCAGCAGTGGCGGAGGCGGCGACCACTCGACACGACGACAGCTTCAATGGTGTGACTTTGTTACGCAGTCGGTACACACTCGCACGTACTAAACCCGAGATAAAAATTTCGAGTGTTTCGAAACTAATTTAAACATTGCAAAGCTACGAGCAAATACCTAGCACAGTTCTGCCGCGGAATGTCGCAAGTATCTAATCTTGACGCTTCACAAAAAAATATAACGTTTAAACAGTTTTTTCCTGTTGTTGTTTAATCTTACAAAATGTTAGCATTGGGTATTTAAAATTTAATTTAATGTTTAGCACCTCGAGATAAATTAACACTATGATTCCCGCACCAAGATCAAGGATCCGGCAGTCGCCAAAATCGTGTGAATTTGTTAACAATATTTAAACGGGGGGTCAACTTTTCCCACAAACGATGAATAAACCCGTCGGAGAGGCGCATTGAACCCGGCGCGAGGGGCGGGCGGGGCGCGCGGGGGGAGCAGAGGGGAAGGTAGCTGGGAACGACTGCCGATGCCAGCTGAACGTTATTTTTTCCCACAGCATTGTTCTTTGGACCGTAGCGGCTAACGACTATCAAATCCGGCCGGATTCACCAAATTCTTGATGAACTAAGTCTTGTTACACTATTTGAGTCGGCACTAATATCCATTTTTATTGAAAATGTATGAGGAATGTAGTTTAAGTAGGCTCGCAGGAGCGCACGCGCCGCGCACGGAACGGACAAAATGACTGAGTGGGTCGCGGCACCGGGCGAGCTCAGACCCTGCAGGACCCCGCCGCCGCGCCTCTCCCCCGGACCGGTGCGCGCCACGCATTGTCTGTCATTCCGACCATAACTATGACCTCATCTCTTCAATAGCCCGCACTTAATTCACATTGAATCCGCAGTTATTTAAGCGCATCGCAATAGGAAGTCGCGTTGCAATCAGACGAAACAAAGTGGCGAAGCTGACCTATTTTAGGACCACTTGGCATAATTTCAACAAACGTAGTGAAATAAAACGGATTACAACATGAGCGACGATGTCAGATGGCGCGCATCTTGCACGAATCTCAACAGGCGGCATGTGTTCGGGAGGATGCGCAGGCGCAGCTGGGCGTGCGCGTGCGAGGGAGACGGACGCAGGTGCAAACAAATGCCAAACAACAAACAGAAGCACACATGACGCGGATTTTTCAAGTATCGCACAGCGCCGAACTAAATTATAGACAACATCTGAATCACGAATTCAATTTCACGCGATACCCGGAGATCACTGACGGTTTCGATCAAAATTGCAATGATTATTGAGTTGCAGATTACGTTTGCACGAAACGAACAAGTTGGTAAAGTTTAAAAGCTTTGCTTGATTCTTGATTGAGTCACGAATTCACGATCACTGAGTCATCGGCGGCTGACCTACCTATCGGCTCGGCTGACTGGGCAGCCTCTCGGAAACATTGTTAACGTTAAAAATTATGCTGATATTTAATAGCGCACTTAAATTTATTACATCTACATCCTTAAAACTGAAAAATGAGGTGCTTTCAGCTGAACCACAATTTATAAACATCTCAAGGATGTTGGTGGGAAATCTGGCTAGTTAATTTGAGTAATAATCACACACTGTTATTCCAAAAAGTAACTGTATCCGAAAGTGAAAGACAGTGAACTGAACAAACAGGGCTGGGTGGACCGAGTTAAGTCCCTGAGGAAGCCTTACGATGGCGTGTAATGATCAGGCTATTCACATCGCCACACTAATGCACTCTATGTTTGCATTCCATCAAATACTATAATGAAGACACAATGAAAAAAAGCAAGACAAACTTTATTATTTGTAGTAGCCAAACTAATTGTTCAAACGCACTCATACATTACAACCATATGTTGAAATTATCAATGTGATGGCAATGAACCGATTAACAGATGTAAGCAAAGCGAGAATTACCGCGGCAGCTAAGCAAGTGTGTCATACCGACCGTGACAAAACGATGTAATACGTAATTACAGCACGCGTGAAATATGTTCACGTTGTTTACTTCAGTGTTCAACAGTATGCCGGAATTGCCAGATTAGTTTCGGGATGTTCGCAAGCTCAATGGTATCAGCAGGAAGGAGCTTTATGGTTTCGCGTGAAGCTTCGCTAAGTTCTTCCCGACCGTGACAATCCTCGGACGTTGCTCCGCCACTCACCGTAAAATTGACAACGATAATTTTGTCGCTCTACATGGCACCATTTCATTCATTTTGTGTACGTGATTATATGTTCGAGCGATACTGTTAGACCCAGCCAACAATGCTAAAAATAGGGCAATGCACTCGGTTATGGATTTTGATATTGGACAACTGATTTTTTTTTTCAGGTGAAAGTAATTTACTGGATAAGTAGAGAATTGAAAACGGAACTCACTTTCTGTAATTCCAAAGATATACTATGTATTTAGATCACAAAGCTTACTTTTGGAAAATAGACAAAAGGCAATTAACTGTTTCAACAAAATGAACAAAGAACAATGATCTGTAATCGGGCACACTAAGCCGTAAACAATTGACTTGCCTTTGTAAATTACAGCTAAAGTTAGAAATCAGACACGAGAAAAAATAAGCAAAGCTGTTCAGTAAATAACCGGTCTAGATTCTGCCGGCAGATTCTCAAGGTGCCATTGATCTTGGCAGGAGCATCACTAACTACGCAGATATCGTACCCTGCCTGCATAGAAATGATATTATACAGCTGTGCACCAATCAATAAAATTGCATCGACCAATATTGAATTCATAAGTTAATGTCTTCCTTTCGAAATCTCAACAACGGTGTAGTCGCCATATTCTGACAAATAGATTCAAAACCGGCATGCACCATGACAATAATAACGGCGATCATACCATCGCCGCCCAAGGTTGTCAACTAGGAGCCTTGGTGGAATACCAAACACATACACACAGCGTGTATACTTGATTAACTAAGACCGGTAAGTCGTTAAAGTCGAGAGAATTTAGTAAGCACAGTCCGGGCACGTCTTTTCTAGCGGATGTAGGGACGTGCCTCAGAACTTCTGATGTATACCTCATTGGCTTAATGACGGCCAGTAGCTGGCCAGTGCTCGGTTGGTGCGTGCTCTCATAACAACTTTATAATTTCTGCTACAACATTATTTCTTTCACCAACCAAAACTTCTGTTAATCGAATCACGCACGAGCGACTGTTTAGAAACATTCGGGCAAACAAACTTCTTTCAAGATTGATAAGTTACTGTACGGAAACAAACCCATGACTGCTTGGACCATGTTCAGTTGGAGGCGGCTGTGGAGCGGCGGAGGGGGCGAGCACCCTGAGGACCCTCGGGCTGAACTGCCGGCGGATACCAGACAGCTGGTTTACAATGTCTACGTCTACTTCACCAGACGGCCAGGGCGCAGCACCAAAGCGGCACTGACGAAAACTGCCAGCGCAACCATGCTGCCGCGAGACATAGTCGCCGACATCATCCGTGACAAACACAGGGATGACTCCTCCAAACACAGTGACAGTATGTATTGACTTTTCCTGTTGCATAGAACCGTTGGACTTAAGATGAGTGTAGAATTACGGTGGTGGTGTTAACATGTGTGTAAGGCTTGTGATCTCAATTAAAATGTGTTAGTTAATTTTGTTAATTATGTGCTTAGCGATTATGTTGTGATTGTGAGGAAATACTTTATTAAAGTTTGTAATAAATAAACTGCGGGTTTCATTAAAATTGTATATGAGATGTTAATCGAACGGCGGTGGAAGGTCGAATGGTATTATTCCGTTGCAGAAACTACTAATAAGACAAATTTTTGAATCTCGCTTTTCAGCCTTCCTTACAAATATAAAAAAAAAACTTAAAGAAACTTACAATCGCTGATTCACTCCTAAAAACAGCACAGCACTATGAAATGGATTTGCAACACAATAGACACAAGATTTCACTCAAACTCTGATGGAATAATCCCACAATCTTCTTTAGGCGCTTTGGTTTAGCAATGTTTAACACATAAGTGTTTTATCGTCAGTTCAGTCTACACAAATATTAAATTAGGACTCAGTCTGGTGCCAAATGCGAAGCTTGGAAACCATCTATGCTCAGCTAATTGCATCGCACCAATGATTGTTTCAGCGCATAGCCACCAACACACTCTGATTCACAACCGAAAAATACTACACTTACGAAATACACGGTAGGTACAAGGCTATACTTGGAGACGAACAATAGAACTGTGGAGGATGTCTAACTATTATGTTAGGAAAAACTAAAATAATCTGTAATTGAATAACAATTTAATTCGTTGTAAAAAAAAAATATTCACTACATGCATACCATTAAAGCAATCTGAGTATAGTTAGTTAATAAGGATAATTTGAGCATTAAATTTTTCGGATGAAAAACATGTTAATAACACAAGATACTGTTAGTATTCTATCCACTCCCACTGGAGAATATAACTGGAAAGTTTGTTTACTGAAGCTGCCCAAAATTTGTTTTCTTTACCATCATTTGATTAAATAGAATTCGGCAAGTCTTACTTTGAAATTAAATTATTAAATCTTTTACATACATAACGAGTAAGTATATCTACACAACACATACCTACTAACTCGAGTGCATACTGTATTAGTCGACGGACTAACTACATGCTATTTGGGACGAGGTTACTGCGAATACTTGCATATGACTAGGTAGTTCCTACGTAGGACCACGTAGGATGCAATTAGCGGCATCCACATAAAACCATAGAGAAAATTTAAGCTAAAACACAGAAAAAATTATAATTAATTATGAAGCCGTAATTATAAATTAAATAACGCTATCATCATAGTATATTTACAGAATAATACATATAATTGTGTAAGTATGGAAAATGTGTTTGAAGTTGAAGTTCACTTTTAGGTCAAGTCCCGTATAAATATGATTATGGTGTTCCTCTGTAAAGGGCAATAATGTGTTGTAGTAGTGAACTTGGCAGTGATAGCTATTGTTCGTTTAAAGTTGGCGAAGTAAAACGAGTAGGACCTATTGTCTGCAAATAAATCACATTCATAATTTTTCAACAAACCTTGACAATATCATTTGACCCAAAACTTAAAACAATGCAAATCTCGGCAAACGTCGTGAAGGTTTATATGAGTATGAGTTTATACATCGGATTTGCGGGGACTGAGACGTGAATTTAAGGTAAAGTGTAAGGTTAATTAGCGCCGCTAATTGAAAAAAAAATCATAACTTCCGCTTGAAAGCATTTTTCCCAAAACTGGCAAGTTTCACGCCTCTTCATGCTAATTCCAATTTTCAGAACTTACCTCCCAATACCCAGTACTTATCTACAACTTAATTAAAAGCTTGCCAAACTGTAGGCTAAAACTACCACCTTTTTCTATATTTTTATATTTTATAAATACATTTATTGATAATAATAGGAGTCTTTGAATGAGGTAAAGGCCTACATTCCACCAAGCATCATTTACCTACACCTACATTATGTAATTTACCATTATTAATAAGTTACATTGTTTTGTAGCGTCAAGCAGCCTCCCACTGTCATTTCATGTGGTAGGCAGGTATTTACTATTACACAAACAGATTATAAATTATAAAGTGAGAGAAAATAGATTTTTAAAATATGATTTTTAATACAGTAAATATATGTTTATAGGAGCTCTAAAGAAAAACTAGAGTGTAGACTTGTAGAGGCTGCCACCTACAACTCAGGTGGCAACACTACCCGGAAAGCTTGGCGGCATATTTAATTATAAAGTCGTGGGTTTAGCAAGATTCGCAACAAAATAATTAATGGGATTTCAATGGAATGATTATTGTAATTGACAAAACGTTATTCCATTGTCACAATCAGTGGATTCTAATAGTTTTGTTTGTGTTGCAATTAATCAATTGATATTTGATTTACAGTTTACACAGCATTTATCTAGTTGTCTCTATGTTAAGGAATAGTCCTTAGGTCATCACAACAACTGAGGCTGGCATGGCATTATCCATCTCTTTAATTATCACAGCGAAATAGGTTAGAGGCAAAAAGGTCAGTATAAAAATACATCAAATAGCCTAGCTACTTGTAGCAGAAACATCTTAAAGATGTACATATTTTTTGCAGAGATCAATAGCTAATAGCTATACTAATAAAAATGTTACGAATTTGATGAAGGATTTAAATTGTAATCATTATTTTTTTTTGATTATGTTTTCATATTTTTACGTCGGCGGCGTTTGAAGATGGAACAAGCAAACTTAGTAAATTAAGCTTGTGCGGCTTAAGCCCGAGGCCTTTTAGTCTTTTGGCAAACTGTAAACATATTTTATGAAAAGGAAAACTCCGGAAACCTCCACACTTGTTAGTAGCTCCCGCTTCAAAATAGAAAGTTATTTGTTGTAAGTGGGTGTAAGCTATGTTGAAACTTCTAACAATTAAGTGACTCATAAATCTCAATGCTAAAAATACGAAACTCTACAAGCGAGAAACACATCAATCAGTCAGAACTCTATAAAGTAAAAAAAAAACATAAAACGTAGTAGTAAATATCTGGAATTCCATTATCTGTTTTATCTTCCCCTTGGATCCAAAAAGATAAAATTCTAGTTAATGCTTCTGAGAATAGCACAGACAGTAATTGATTATCCACTACGCTGGGAGCTGGCAGGCAATGAAAGGAAATGACCCCTGACTTTAGAAAGAGCTAAAGCAAAAATGATGATGAAAATAAAACCGATATCGGTCAAATACCTACAATACGGACTCCAGTGCAATGGTTGGTTTGGCATTGATGCCCAAATATCGTTTTAGGAAGTTAGTTTCATAGTTTTGATACAAAATTGACTTGGATTTTTTTTGAGTTAGATAAACAGTAAGTAAGTACTATACATTTTTGCGTACTACTTGCGTTTATAACGGAAAAGGGGATACGGTCAGAGAAATGTGTCACCCAAATAAGCAATGTACCGAAAAAACTGCACTAAAATTGGCGAAACGTTTAATAGGTAGTCTCCGATTTTATTGTTGGCATGCAAATTGGGTATTGTTAAAATACTATCGACATAATGAATAGCTTTCACATTAATGGATATATTTACCTATTTTAGGATACTTCAGTATACAACGGTATTAATACACTCGCAAGCAATTTAAAAGTTCCACCTGCCATTTTGATGTGCTATGAACTTTTTCGTTGATCGCGAGTGTAGTTTTTCTTCTGAATAGTTTGGAACCCTTCACTAGTTGTAGTTATTGAAAAGGGGAGGGCAACTAGTGCTCATTTTCACTGAGACTGCGACCTAACAGCTATTGTGCTTGGATGACTCCCCCTTAATGAGTCAAAACTCACTCTCTAGGTCAAGGTCTTATATAAATCTGACGATCTTACCGGGAGGGAGAGACTTAACCTTTATGCGAACGAATTTGTAGCGACCCATGATTCTAAAACTTTTATGAACTATTAGGCCTCACATCACGAATTGGGCGTTGGGCGTTTCGACCTCCTCATTGTAGAATCTGGTCAACTTACAGTCACCTGATAATAAGGTTCTTGTTGTTTAAACTGGTTGCGTGTGAGTTCACGAGCCCCCCTGAAAACTCATTACTATTTTCCACAGTTTTTCAATACAAATTAAGAAATTAAAATTTTTGTAATTACTATACGGAGTTGTTTAGAAGGTTAAAATTAAAAAAAAAATGTGTTAATATCTGTGTCGGAAAAATTATAATCTTCTATTTAAGCAGCTAACTGAAACTCTAAATAAGAACTAGGAAAGGAACTATTAAACTGTTGTCGTCTCTGCACAGACGGAAGCGTGCAAATGAAAGCAGTAAGGCCTGGGTCTCCTATTTACGCCGCATGTCGCGTCCAGCGTCACGCCGTAGGGCGCGTCAGTAGTAGGGATTCACGGGTTCTGGCTCACTTCCCCGCCTGCTCCACCTGCCCGCCCCTGCCCCCTCCGAGGCGCTGTCTTTGGCGATCCTGCAAAAAGCTCGCCGCGAATAAACTTTATTAAGGCAATTAGCGCCCCGCGGTTTTATTCGCGATCCGCGACTTTTTCTAATTGGAATGAATCTTATTGCGACACGCTTTCCTATTGGGTCCGACTCTTTCCTGTAGTAGTAGGGATTCACGGGTTCTGGCTCACTTCCCCGCCTGCTCCACCTGCCCGCCCCTGCCCCCTCCGAGGCGCTGTCTTTGGCGATCCTGCAAAAAGCTCGCCGCGAATAAACTTTGTATACAAGTAAGTACCTATTGTGTAGGTAGAATATTATCGGTTGATTTTAAGCATATCTACTAACCACTCCTCCTCGCGTTGCTCGTCGTCGCACCTACCTACAGGCTTTCATTAAGTATGAGTGTGTGACTGTTATTTGAAATAACATGGTATCCAATGGATAATATTTATCAGCCTTACTTCATTCAATGCATTACTAGCGACTGTAATAATTAAAAGACATTATTACTGGTGAATTAAACATCCATCTCCGTGTCTTTACTAAATAACATAAAGCGTAAACACTTGTACGCAGTGGCTGATAGCGTTATAAACCGAGTTCTAAAAACATAGTTATGTAAAGTGAAATCAATAATTATACGTACCTACATGCAAACATTACGTTTTTTTTCACCCACCAACGGTTCGATGCCAAGCATTTGTCCCTAAGTAGGTAATATTTTTTTGGTAAGCATCCCAAAACAATAAATAACTCCAGATATGTCGCGCTTTGGGTGTTCGATGCTAACCCTAATCAATCACTCAATATAAGTGCAAAGGTAATATAAAAAATACTGTGGGCTGGCGTCTGAAATAAAAAAACACTAGCTTGTACATACGTGTCTGCGCGAAGTGTTATGGGAATATCAATTTTATTTGTATGCCGATAAAGGAATCAATGTGGGATTTTAAAAAATGAACAAGTCTCGACCAGTTTTCACCTAACACAAGTGTGTTTGGTTTAATCTCGATAAAGATTGGGATCGTGTACAAAAAATACCCCCGAAAACCGCATTCCGCGTATATAAAACGCGCTGCATGTCAGATCTCAAACATATCAGCCTGGCTCTCTACTGAGTGAGTTTATAATTATTGTGTATTGTGCTACATAGATACCTGCAGCGTCCAGACATATGAATGTAAGTTATGTTTTGTATCTAATCACTTTCCGTTGAATATGTATAATAGTCCATTACTTTGTGTACATTGCATGTGAGTCAAAAGCACCTCAGTGTTTTAACTTACTTTTATTCTTACCCGTATTTTTTGTGCAAGTAACACTATAGTTAGTTCTCATGGCATAGTAGGTAATTCGTTCACCCATTTCATCAGTATTAAACCGTAACTTTACGCATGTCTCTGCTTTCCACCCCCCAACATAAGATAATGTGCATCATCTATTTTTTACCGTAGTAAAACCAAGTAAATTTATTTGTTTTAGCCATCAACAATAATTGACGACTGCGACTACACCATGAAAAATTACTATTATCCGAGCCCTAGTGATGATGAAATACTATCACCATCACTTCTCCTGAAAAAACCGACTAAACGGATTCACGAAAATATTGATTCATATTTTGAAACTCCCTCGAAGAAATCTAAGAGCAAAACATTATCTTCGACTGTCGGACGTGCTGCCTGCGGCGGTATTTCATATATATCCACCAATGAAGACGACGGATCTAAAGCGTCACACCTCATAAAAATTGAAATGTACGATATGAAAAAATTGAAAGATTTACCACCCAGCGAACATTGGAAAAAAGCTGATATGCGAATCAAGCTGTATTGCACCTCTGATCATATTCTTTTCCATGATACTAATCAACTCATGTTTTCTATAACAAAACAAATAGCTACAAAGACAGATTGCAAAAAATATTTTCTCGAGACATCGAAGTAAAAATAATAATGTACCACGACCCCCGGCGCACAGACCACACACAACTGCTACACTACCAAGACGCCCCTGTATTCTGTTGCCGCCAACCATGGATTATACACTACACTCTTCCGTGTTCGATGCCGCATTAATAGAAGCCCTCTTGGATTATGAACGTCGACAAGAGCAATCCTCGTACTCACCTATGCTGAGTCCACCCATGCTGCCTCTGCGATTCAACCCTTTGAGAATTGTTTGGAGTGAAGAATCAGAAGAAATGTCTCCGTTTACTTTAGATGTTAATTTTAGTTATAGTCCAACCCTTTTTTAATTATTTCATTAAATTGATGTAAATTAGTAAAACTTTTTTCTTTTACTAACCCATATACTAAAATAGAATAGGGATATAGTTAGGTAGTTAGTAGGTATAATTATGGAAAATAAAAATCAGTAGGTCTGAAATAACTATCATTTATTTTAAAAAATACTATTGAACATTTCTCTTACCAGTAAATCGTTAAACATAGTTTCTTCAGTAAACAAGTTAAGAAAAGTTTTCATTGACAATCCTTTAAATTTAAAATAAAGATAGACTAAACAATATTCACCACAAACAGTTGTAAAATAATTTTGTAGTATTTTAGAGTTGTAATACCAATTGTGACAATTACGTGCTAAAAATGATTTATGATAGCTAGACGCATTACGTCCATATGAGTCAAAATATTCCCCCAAACCATTGCTATCGATACTAATAGCTACCCAATGAGAGCCTGGTTTTGAGTCAGGATCTAAGTTAACTACTGCAAAAAAGGGTCTGCTCACATTTAGTGGAATTCTGTTTGCTGCAAAAACATTATGCATCAAATATGGGCTTATTTCCACTAAATAGTTTTTAATCTGCTGAGTATCCATTGTGAACAGATGGTTATGAATGAAGAGTAGGATATTAAGTTTCTATCTTTTATACATGGTAAACTTACTTCAATTTAACTATTATAATCTACAGTTATATCGCGGTTTTTATTTATTTCAAGAACATTGTCAAATTCAGCGTACACTATGCAATTAACGGTAGATGTAAGAGCGGTATCAAAACGCACTTCTAATCTAAGACTACCATGCCTTATAAGATTCCAGTGTGAGTTATTATTAGCCGATAAATCGGGTGTTAAATCGAATGCCATCAAACAATAACCGTCAGCAAAATCTTCCCTAGATATAGAGTTACCTTCATTCAAAAAGTGAATACCTGTGCCAGAGAACAAAGTATGGTAAGCATTGGTAAATACTTTATTTTCAAATGAGGGCTGAAGTGTTTTAGAAGGAATTTGTTGTCCGTCAACGTACAAACTAAAAGAGTTAATGTTATAATTTTGAAAATTAAAAGGATTTGTGTTCAGACTACCATTGAAAGCAATATTGTTTACAAAACCCACTATACATCTTTTGGGTATTTGCCCTAAAAATATATTATCCAGCGTTTTTCCTTGAACTCCTGCAGGTATTGTTAAAACTTTAACTTCAGCTCGTGTTATCGGATATTTAGCTGTAGTTGTGGCCAAAGCTTTCTGATGGGCCAGCAGTACAGATGGATTTATACGTGTCCTACGAATAATGAGAGTTGCATCGGTGATTTGAACTTTGAATTTAGCATCTAATGTTGTACTCATAAGGTTGAAAGTTTCCTTTGTCCTCACTAATTTGACGCGCATTTCAACACCGTTGATTAAAAATTTTTCTTGGTTAAATATATCTGCATGCACGTGACCAAGCATTTCCACTTCCCGGCTTTGTTTGGCCAACTCTTTGCGTTTAATAAAACCTTTATTTCCTTCATCAGTTGAATCCATTTTACCTGAGGTATCTCCATACCACAAACCGCACGTAAGATGGGACTCTTTAGCAGCTGGACCATAGTTCAATAAATTTTCTATATACGCTCGATATGCGTAAGTATTGTTGGGTGGTGATACGAGTTTCTGATTTAAGTAAACATCCAACTGACTAAACAAGGAATGAAGCCAATTATTTACTGGTGCCACGTTCGTTGACTCAGTAACAACAGATGAGTCCTGGTTTAATACTTTTGCTTTGATGTGTAGTAGCGTATGACTCAAATCCACATAGTCTTCTCCGTTTCCGGGTACTTGAAATTCAATGGGTCCATCGTCGGACAGGGATGATATTGGTTTATAGTGAACCCATAACCCACTTTCAATGCTTGTTTGTGTCGATGGAAGAGCAAATAAGTCTAACTCAGATTTTGTGCACTCACATGAATTATTGTGTAAAAACGACATTATTATTATTATTATTATGAAAAAATATCATTAACTTTGCGTTTGTTGATTTTATTTTTTGTACCTCTTCGTTGTGATGTCTTTGAAGCAATGATTGGTCGTTGTGTAAGCCTTTTTAATTTATACCCCGAGCCAGACATAAGCGAATCAACTTTAGAGTCAGCCTTCCTTTTCAAGTTAGCACTAGCCATTTTCAGACGTTGTTTAACAGATTCTTCCAATGGTTGTGATTTTATCATATCTGATAAAATTCCCACACCGGTATGTAAGGCCTCTTTTCCTACTGCTTTTGCACCACTTGACAATAAAGGTAGAACTGATCGAAATAGCCCACCTAAAAAGCTACCTATCCCATGTCCTCGTTGGTGGGGTACACCTTTGTAAACAATGCCTATTCCTGTTCCAGCTTGATGTGAGTAATATTTTTCATATGGACAAGGATGTTGTGGACTCATTTTATTCGTTTAAAGTGTAATTTAACACATGAAGTTCCAAACTGGAATGGTATCTTTCCACCTGTGCTCGTTCTTATATCAATTTCTACTGTATCAAATTCCCTACGCATAATGGGTAAGTAATGAGCGGGTGAAAATGTATGCATCCTATGTGCACCGTATATATATTTAATAGGATCTAACGGAATTATTCTTAGCAGAGACGTCATAACATCACCGACCATTTGCGGATCAATTATATCGCAATATACAAAAAGTTGAGATGGTAACCCTAAATACAAGTTGTAGGGATATTTTCCATATGAGTTTAAAATCATGTTTGTATACGGTTCAAATCCAAGTTGTAAGCCAAGTTTGGGAGTCAACTTTATTGATTTAGTTTCATTTTTGTGATCAGTAAGATGTACAATTTTCGATGATTTATCGTATGAAAATGTAACGTTATTTTTTATCAAAGAATTTTCATTTAATGCATTTATCATTTGATCAATACTTTCGTAGTTAGTAGCTGGAATATGAGACTTATACTCTACTGACGTCATTATTTCTTCATCGGGAATCATTACATTTTTCTTTATATAAAGTACGTTTTCATATTCTTGCACATTGAACATAGTACAAGGATAATGAAATTCAACTAACCCCACTACCCATTCCCCTTCTAACTTGATACTTTTGGGTAACATAGTTGAAAAATTAGCTGTGGTGTTTTGCGGAAAATAAGACATTGAGCTATTACTCAACAATGTGAGATAGAAACTTTCTTCCATCATATTTTTTCTAAATTGGATGCTTTTATCCAAGAGTTGAATTTATTTGGATAACCTTTCCACTTCACTAACACTTCCTTTCTGACACCAGAATACCGTGAACGAATTATTTTATCTACTTTATATTGACGAGTGGGGTCATAAATCACTCTTTGTAACTCGCGTTCATAAAACGTACCGGTAATTGCCTCTCCCTGTAAATCTTTTAAAGTGTAAACTGCCCATGGTGATCTAGGTATTATAGTCAATATCTGAAATATCTCATCACTCCAGTTAGTTTCATAACCCTTTTGAAATATATGTTTGTATTTAGTTATTCTAACGTAGTCTCCAATGCGGTATTTAGGTTTATTTTGAGTTTTATCAGCACTTTTTGTATGGTATAAGTTGCGCCATACAGTCATAATATTTTCAGATGTAACATCAGAAGGAGCCATTTTAATACTTCTATGAAAACTATGATTATATGAATGCAATAAATCTGGTAAGATATCAATATATCTATATGTATTTTTATGTGTGAAGTAACGCCACATCTTCATTTTTAGTGTTCGCTGAAATCTTTCCACAATGCTAGCTTTAATATCGGGGTTGTTAGTGGTATAATAATTAATATTTTTACTTTTAAAGTATAATCTCACACTATTAGCAATAAATTCAGAACCCTTATCAGATTGTATGTGGCGAGGAGTTGCTTTAGCTGCATGAAATATACTTTCAAAACACTGTTTTGAAGTTTCAGCATTTTTATTCTTCATTGGACGAACAAATGCGTATTTACTGAAAACATCGATTACACACATCAAATATTTAAAACCATCATTATATTCACTGTAAGACTGCATATCACTTAAGTCAGCCTGCCAAAGTTCATTAAAATTTGATAACACATATTTATTTCTAGGAAACCTTCTGATAAGTGGTTTGTGTAAAGTATAAGTTTCCTGTGCCTCTAACCAAGTTTTCACATCCTCTTTTTTCATTTTTCCCTTCATAGATTTAGCTAATTTATCGACACTGCTGTAACCAGCTGGGTGGGATACATTATAATATATATCGTTGATCTCTAGTACGGGGTCCATCGTTCCCAATCTATTTTCTTACTAATTTTTCCAATATTTTTTAACTTCGGTGTATAGTTTTCCTGAATTTCAGTTTCAGGAGATGCTTGTTTAATCTCTTCCTTTTTAGTGTTTGATTGGGAGTTTATTTCGTTTGAATTTAGTGAATTTATATAATTTAAGTTAGCTGGATTGCCTATGCAATATAGAGGAACTTTTATATCATGCAGCAGTGAACTAAATACTTCCCAACCTCTGGGCTTCGCGCGCTTAAGCGGTCTTAACACATCATTTATTAAATCCACAATGTTGCTATGCAGTATAGGTTGATTGTTTATGGTGACTTCCCCGCGATCATTCCAATTAACTCTATCTTTATTTTGCAGGATGTTTTCCAGCAGCAACTCACCCTTTTTTAAATAAGTTTTTGGTATTAATTTTAGTAAATGTGATGGGGTGTATGCAGATAATGGATAATTAATATTGCTGACGTCCTGTTTTAATGGCTCAGATTTGGTAACTGTCGTCGCTATATTTTCTTCTGAGTTCTCGGTAAGATTGTTCTTCATAGTAATCAGCGGTTGTCGCTCTTCTTCAGTAAAATGTAAGTATCTTTGCAGAGTTTGTAAGTATAAAGTCCATTTTTCTCGGTCATCTACCTTACTATTTAAAATTTTATTCATTTCATCATCTAACCGAGTAAGGGTCGTTTCAGGTTTATCAGATTGCTTAATTTTTTCTAAAAATTCAGGTTCCACAAGTAACAATTTTTTGGTATTATCCATTATAGTTTTCACCGTAATATACTATTAATTAATCCGGTTAAAACAGAACCCAATATAATAGGTAAAAATGCACCACCTTTCTGGATAATTATATGTTTTCTGAACTGGTGTTTCCCTTTAGAAACCAATTTTCTCAAAGTACTTTTATGTTTTCTTAATTTAATTGAATCTTTGTTTTGAAGAGGAATGTTTCCTTTTAAAACGTTGTGAATACACTCACAAATACAGTTAATTTCTTCTTCACTACAAACTTTTAACAGTGCTTTACGAAACTTCGGTTTGAGTGTTTGTAATGCAGTGAGGAAATGTTTATGAGTCGTTACTCTTCCAGGCATTATTTGGAAATGATTGGTATTTGTTTTTGCACATCGTATTTAAATCCTTTTTTGGGTACATAAACTATGCAATGCTGCTGTTCAAATATATTTGTTTTAAGGCGATAAATGTCGGAAGTATTTTGTTTAAGATCAACCATTAAGTATCCGTGAGCTTCCTTTGTGGCGTCTTTATAAGCTTCTTCAACAAATTTTGGATTCTCAGGGAAAACTTGACGAGCTAGATAACGTATTTGAGTCTTATCTCTAGGGTTCTTAAAAAATATGATATAACTCGAATTTAAAGAAATATCACGCTGTCCTTTCCCTTGGTGAAATAAATTTTGTGTTATATAAAATATGCTGAGGTTTCTATGATGACTGCCCTTTGTAAACAAATCTACGATTCTTCCGTCGGATTCTCTCATTAAATCATCTATTATTACTAAATGAGGAGTTTTACCATCAAACATGGTAAGTTCCGGCAATCCTTGGTGGTAGTTAACTTCTAATAAATTATATGATGGTTGCATTTCATCATAACACCAAGTTATTTGTGAAAAATTTGTGTTGCAGATTTTTTTAACATACTTTATAAAATTTGTGACAAAGTTAGTTTTGCCACAGCCACTAGGTCCACCAATAATAGCTGTGAACGGATGAATAAAATGATGCATTATTTGTTATTTTTGAGTAACGTCTACTAAGTACTGCTGATTTGCGTTGAATGAATAAATGAAAAATGAGATTGTGTTTATAAAAATATAAATTTATTTTATGATTTAATCTTAAGCTACACACTAAAAATAAACCTACATACAAACTAAACACGCTTATTGGTTATTTAAAACTAAATAGAATAATTAGTACACACAATACAAAAAAACATATATGCAGAAGCATAGCACAGACACAGACACACACAACAATGTTAAAAATCTTAAACTATTTTTAAAACTACAAAAACTAAAAAATTATTCAGACATCTTATAATGCCCCCAGGCAACAGTATCGGTTGAGTTTTCCAATAATTTTCGCTTCGTATCATTATGAGACAGTGAAATTTTGGAGCATTTTTGTGTAAATATAACATGTTTTATTGATTTAAATCTTAACATACAATCGATTTTTCGGGTTTGATTAAATAGACATCTTTTATAGTCATTTAGCTGAAACGTCTTAGTTACAGATTTATTTATGCCCTTCGCCTTAGCAATAAAATCATTCTCTACCTCGATTGCATACATTTTTGAACGTAAACCTACAAATTCTCTGAAAATATTTCCATTATTTTCATCTTTAAAAAATCCTATCTTTTTTTTGTTAACAAGTGGAAAATTATGACGATTATCGATTGAATAATCAGATGTATCAAAATAGTCTTTTAAATTTGACTTTATGTCGCTATATAAATTTTCGGTTTGAATGTGATATATTAAACTATCAGTATCAGTGTACATCAATTTTAACCTATCGTTAAATTTGTTTTTCATATATGAGTAGTGAAACTTGTACATCAGTGTTTTGGAAATATCCAGAATGCAAAAGCCGAGATAAATTGGTTTATCATATAAAAGTTTTGTTTTATTTAATTGAACTGCAATCAAATTTTCAGAAAAACATGATGCACTGTGAAATTCTGGTCGGGCAATTAAACTTTGTGCACCTTGAATTTTCCCATTATTTTCCCATTGCGTAACTAAGTGAACATTCACACGTTTTTCTATGTTTTCCATTGTTTTACCAAATATGGCATTATTCATTAATTTGAAAAAGTCTTTTTCAAAATCAGTTACGGCTGAAGTTCTCATTGAAGTATTCAAATCAATATATTTTTTTAACCAGTCACTTTGTTTGAATTTTAAAACTCTGTGAATTTTAGTTAGTTCTAAACCGTTTTCAATACATTGTTTAAGATTTCTATAGTGAATGATATATTTTATTTTGTTTTGGGGTATAATATCGATTTTTCCTGAATCAAAGTTTAATGCATGTACGATAAAATGTGCATCATAATTGCTTAAGTTATGTAGAAATACAGGTAAAAATCTAGGTGGATTGTATTTTGAACTACACATGCTGTGCGCAACTCCACTATAAGCTCCAGTGTGCCAATTATGATCAATGGTGGCATCATGATTTAAATCTTTACTGCAAATATAGCACTGTTGACTTTGAGATATATTAAGTTTATCTTCATCCGTCAATGGCAAAGGTGATTTAACAAAAGAATTTTTTTTAGTTATGAGCTCTAAATCTTTTTTTAAATATTTTAGAAATACGTTAGGGCAATCTTCACCCATATAAGTTTGGTATTTGGAAAGTTTATCATCATACGCACATTTTAGATAGTAACCGAAACTGTAAACATTATGTTTTTGAATGTTATTTGTATGCGACTTCTCGGGATCATTATCACATGATGGTATAGGCGTAACAAACGCTTCAAAGTCTGCATACACCACAAAGGGCACTCTCATCTGTCTGTCATATTTATCGAATTTTAACTTATCACTACTCGTGTGCTCTCCAAACCAGTTGGGTTTTGTGTTTCGTGCACTAGGTAATTCAGTTCGTATATTAACGCAATCATTTTTTTGATGCAGATTGAGATGCTCTTTGTTTGAGAAATGTAAAAGACACCCATCACAAATATGAATTGCTTCATTTGATGTGGTTATCTGCTTGCTAAGTAATCGAGACATGTTTTTTATGAGGCAATAATGACCATTCGAGCCATTTGTTAAATATAATAAATTTAGATGAGTAGGCATTCGATGTTTCGTAAAATGTAAGGGGCCTATGATTTCATTTTTCTTTGTTTCATTATTGTATTCTAATCCAAAAACATTAATGCTCATATTATTTAAATTTTCAAATTTTTTCACATCTCGTAGTTTTACTGGAAAATTTATGTCACCAAAATTTAATTTGTTTTTGTTGGGTAAATATGCTGCCACTCTCTCTGCATTTTTATTTACGGGGTATAACCCCGCTAACACTGCCCACGAAAAACATTCATAATCTGAGTTTTTTATGTTTAGTACTGCTTTTTTATGTTTGATATCAATTGGTAAATCAATATATGATGAGCCCCGCAATGGATTAAATTTATTTACGTTCATATCAACATATAAGATTTTTTTTAGACTCCATCCACTGTCCTTTTTTTCGAATTCGCCTAATTTGTTGGAAAACTCAACAACAACTTGTTCAAAATCTAACTCAATATCATCCCCCTTGCAAAAACTATAATTATACCCCTGGAAATCGAAAGAATTAACTAAGTCTTTAGTGATTTGAATGAATTCTGCGTGTAAAACAAAATTTACTTTAATGAATGAATGGCAATCTATGTTATCCCTTAGTAGTTTAAATATTTTATTTTTAATTTTTTCGAAGTATACCTCGGGTGTTATTACACAATCTGTTGATACAGAACTATTTAAATTAGATGAGTCGAGCTGAATACGATAGGATTTCACTCGTTGTCCAAATGCGCTTTCAATTATTTTCACATTTTCTAATGTTTCATGGTTTCTTAAAACCTTTTCCCTATGTAATTTGCTATTTAAATGACGTGAAAAGTACCTCTTCCCAATGTGAACTTGACACGCATCACATTTAATTTTGTTGCCTGGAGGGGTATCTTCTTCTAGAGGTGTTGCCTGGAGGGCTGCCTGGGAGGGGTCGTTGTTCGTTGCAGCGGCCGACGTTGAAGGGGTGATGACATCACCCCATTTTCTTTTTCTTCCATTTCCAGTTAATCTATGAATAAAAAACAACTTAGTTGAAATACATAGACAATAAAAGCATAATTTATACAGAATATTTGCATTGTCCTATCCAGATATTTAACTATTAGTAGCTACCTAATGAAATTTATGTGCTAGTCTCCGATCTTGTACAAGTGTTACAATATGCTTGCATGATATGTACTCCATCTATCTCATCGGTATTATTTAATAAAGAAGAGTTGATAGGATGTCCTTTACAAGGGGTGTAAAAAGGAATCACGTTTGAATCATTTTTAAGTGAAGATGGTAAGACCCCATTTATATACCATAATCGAATGTATTTATTAAATTTATCCAACAATAAAGTTTTGTTTAAAAGTAATAAATCTTCATAAGTAAAATTCATCATTGTTAAACAATTGAACGCAAACACAGTTGTGAGAGTACAAATTTAAGAATAAAACATTTATACTGCGTGTATCCACCCCCTCCCCACTAATATTCACACACCATCACTATTTTCATCAAATTACATATAAGTATACATAGAAATAGTAAAATAAAATAACTGTTCACTTACGTACGTTTCCTGATTTTCGTAGTCAGCTAAAGCCTTCAGTAGCTCTGCATCGTAGCTTGACGAATCGAGAGAGAGATCCATGTTTGCAGCTGAGTTTGAGAAGGGAAGTGTAGTCACAGTTCAATGTCGCGTGTTTATATAGTACGAAGGAAATAGAGGGGCGTCTCGGTAGTGTAGCAGTTGTGTGTGGTCTGTGCGCCGGGGGTCGTGGTACATTATTATTTTTACTTCGATGTCTCGAGAAAATATTTTTTGCAATCTGTCTTTGTAGCTATTTGTTTTGTTATAGAAAACATGAGTTGATTAGTATCATGGAAAAGAATATGATCAGAGGTGCAATACAGCTTGATTCGCATATCAGCTTTTTTCCAATGTTCGCTGGGTGGTAAATCTTTCAATTTTTTCATATCGTACATTTCAATTTTTATGAGGTGTGACGCTTTAGATCCGTCGTCTTCATTGGTGGATATATATGAAATACCCCCGCAGGCAGCACGTCCGACTGTCGAAGATAATGTTTTGCTCTTAGATTTCTTCGAGGGAGTTTCAAAATATGAATCAATATTTTCGTGAATCCGTTTAGTCGGTTTTTTCAGGAGAAGTGATGGTGATAGTATTTCATCATCACTAGGGCTCGGATAATAGTAATTTTTCATCGTGTAGTCGCAGTCGTCAATTATTGTTGATGGCTAAAACAAATAAATTTACTTGGTTTTACTACGGTAAAAAATAGATGATGCACATTATCTTATGTTGGGGGGTGGAAAGCAGAGATATGCGTAAAGTTACGGTTTAATACTGATGAAATGGGTGAATGAATTACCTACTATGCCATGAGAACTAACTATAGTGTTACTTGCACAAAAAAATACGGGTAAGAATAAAAGTAAGTTAAAACACTGAGGTGCTTTTGACTCACATGCAATGTACACAAAGTAATGGACTATTATACATATTCAACGGAAAGTGATTAGATACAAAACATAACTTACATTCATATGTCTGGACGCTGCAGGTATCTATGTAGCACAATACACAATAATTATAAACTCACTCAGTAGAGAGCCAGGCTGATATGTTTGAGATCTGACATGCAGCGCGTTTTATATACGCGGAATGCGGTTTTCGGGGGTATTTTTTGTACACGATCCCAATCTTTATCGAGATTAAACCAAACACACTTGTGTTAGGTGAAAACTGGTCGAGACTTGTTCATTTTTTTAAATCCCACATTGATTCCTTTATCGGCATACAAATAAAATTGATATTCCCATAACACTTCGCGCAGACACGTATGTACAAGCTAGTGTTTTTTTTATTTCAGACGCCAGCCCACAGTATTTTTTATATTACCTTTGCACTTATATTGAGTGATTGATTAGGGTTAGCATCGAACACCCAAAGCGCGACATATCTGGAGTTATTTATTGTTTTGGGATGCTTACCAAAAAAATATTACCTACTTAGGGACAAATGCTTGGCATCGAACCGTTGGTGGGTGAAAAAAAACGTAATGTTTGCATGTAGGTACGTATAATTATTGATTTCACTTTACATAACTATGTTTTTAGAACTCGGTTTATAACGCTATCAGCCACTGCGTACAAGTGTTTACGCTTTATGTTATTTAGTAAAGACACGGAGATGGATGTTTAATTCACCAGTAATAATGTCTTTTAATTATTACAGTCGCTAGTAATGCATTGAATGAAGTAAGGCTGATAAATATTATCCATTGGATACCATGTTATTTCAAATAACAGTCACACACTCATACTTAATGAAAGCCTGTAGGTAGGTGCGACGACGAGCAACGCGAGGAGGAGTGGTTAGTAGATATGCTTAAAATCAACCGATAATATTCTACCTACACAATAGGTACTTACTTGTATACAAAGTTTATTCGCGGCGAGCTTTTTGCAGGATCGCCAAAGACAGCGCCTCGGAGGGGGCAGGGGCGGGCAGGTGGAGCAGGCGGGGAAGTGAGCCAGAACCCGTGAATCCCTACTACTACAGGAAAGAGTCGGACCCAATAGGAAAGCGTGTCGCAATAAGATTCATTCCAATTAGAAAAAGTCGCGGATCGCGAATAAAACCGCGGGGCGCTAATTGCCTTAATAAAGTTTATTCGCGGCGAGCTTTTTGCAGGATCGCCAAAGACAGCGCCTCGGAGGGGGCAGGGGCGGGCAGGTGGAGCAGGCGGGGAAGTGAGCCAGAACCCGTGAATCCCTACTACTCGCGTCACGATGCTCACTATAGAAATGTACTGAAGCGGTCTCCCTCACACGCCGACGTTGGCGCGTAGATGTAGTGAGTATCGTGACGCGACCTACGGCGGTGACACTTGACGCAACCTACGGAGTAAATAGGAGACCCGGGCCTAACTAACAATTTCCTTTTCGCAACGTGTGACTACGACGTGTCGTGTCAGTGTTTTAACTGATGACTTTCATTGGCTAATGAATACGAGGTAAAACAATAATTCGGTTCTATGGGGAAAAATATGCGAGTATATTAATGACATGCGTGCATTTACAGAAAAAATCAAGGATAATTATTATTAAATTCACAATAAATCAATCGGTACAAAGATTGTTGGTATTATTATTACATTACAAAAAAATATTATGAGAACAAATATACCAACAAAGGTATTTTCAATTGTCAAAACAATTTTATAGAATTATAATGTTCAAAAGATTTTCGAGAAGAATTTGGACTTGCACGTGCCAGTCACGTTTATATGTTATTTTCTGGCCTTGTGAAGTTACTTGAATAATATAAAGATAATTATATTATTTACATAAATGATACACAGGGTGATCTTTGAAGATCACAAACCCTAGTCTAACTGTAAAGTTTGTATCCGATACGCTAGCTTAGAGGAAGGAGGGTACAGAGTAAATCATATTAATTAAATTATGAACTAGTAAGCGCATTGGTGAAATTGAAGATTTTAGAACTCGACTCAGTTTTAAAGCGACTACTTGTTTATTATTTATTTATTTAAAAAACACGATCAAGATCAAACATACAGAACTGTTGTACAGTAGTTGGATGAAAGCCAAGGTATTTTTTCATGACAACAGCGTACTATCAATGTAATTTCTGCCTAGTTTGAGTGGTAAAATTATGGAGCAAACTCTGAATTATGAACTCAAATAGCCTAGCAATAGCAATATCGAAGGTCAGCCCATGTAAATCGACATTGGCGCAACGCTCGATATGATACCTACAGTCCGAATCTAATTCTGTTCCCAGTAAACTCACCACAGTTTACTTTGTAGGTATTTCTGCATCTAGAAACTGTTCATATAACGCATTGTTGAACGTCTGCTATAGGAAAATTTTCATCTCAAATGTGGACTTTTGTTTCGTGTCGAAACAATGTCGCACAATGCAGAACATTTGCATAGATTTTATTTTACGGAGTCCATTCGTTGGGTCCTTCCTGTGATTCCAATAAAAAATGCGTACCATAACTTTTACAATGCACCTATGTCCAAACGGATTATTTATACTTAATAGTAAGTAGTTAATACCAACGCTACACAAGTGGCTGTTGGATATAAAATATCTTCATACTATCTAGTTTTGGAAAAGACAACAGTAACAGTCCGACAACAATTCAGTGTTTCAGTAATACACTGATTCTGATTCATAATAGTAAATTTTACTATTTTGTTGAAATTGTTTTGTGTTAACAATAAATTTTGGTTCGTTTGATCGATCGAACACAGAGCTCTAGTTACGCAATTGGTCTGCTTTTATCAAGCTTCGGAAAACTATCCTTAACAATGTTTAAATTTGAAAAGCAAATGTAAACAAAACTGGTGTGCTGAACGTTTCAGGGGGTCACTCTATATTGTTATGATGAAAAACTAAGTTTCGGAGCGCTGCTGCGCGAGCCACGACTCTGTCTCTTTGTATTAAACGTGCCGATTGCACGACAGCTCTATCGTTCGTTATTCGTCAGTATAGAGTTACCCTCCGGCGGCACGACGACCGAATGGCGTAGTGGTTAGTGACCTGACTACTGAGCCGATGCATGGTCTCGGGTTCGATTCCCGGCTGGGGCAGATATTTGTTTAAACACAGATATTTGTTCTCGGGTCTTGGATGTGCCCGAAAAATGGCAATAGGCCCGCCCCCTATTACATTGGGACTAACATAACACTCTGGCGAAAAGTGGGTGCAGCAATGCACCTCTGCCTACCCCGCAAGTGAGTACATTAGTACAAAGCGTGAATGCGTGTTTTTTTTTTCCTCCGGCGGCATTGCCTCACAACGTACGCGGGATCACAACTAAAATAAGTGCTTTTGCTATTTCTCTCTTGGGTAATGCGCTCTACGCTGCGAGAATAAATAGGAAAAGGTCACATTGGCCGGAGGGCTGCGAGTTGATATAATATGCAATTGAATTCGACCTCGACTGGGACATTTATTGGATATTCTAGCAGAGAATAGGCACTAGCAAGTAAACATCGTGTTTGCGACATTAAACTTAGGTGAGGGAAAAGGAAACTTTCCTGTTCTACTTAAATAAAGCTTAATTAATCTACCACAAAAATAATTGTTATTTGTAAGCCAAATAGCAATATTATCCTCAATATTGAATTGGAGCATAACGAAGGAATTTACGACAATGCTACAATAATAGGACCATCATTTTTATTTCTTTTTATCAATAAGTCAATACAACAATATATAGGTTTTGGATTGGCATCTCGTAACTTATTTTGGACATGAAAATATATCGTTACCTTTTTCTGAAGCGCTTTTTACTACGCAAACAAAAACATTATAACAATTAAATATTCCGCCTGAATGTATGTTACAACCCTGCAGCCTGCAGGCGATTGCTACAGTTTATACTAAAACAACCTTCACAGTTGGTTTGAGCTCGCCACCGAATGCACCGGAACAATATGGGCCAACGCACAGCCAGTGGCGGATTTACCAATAGGCCAAAAAGGCCAGTGCCTAGGGCGGCAGATTGAGAGGGGCGGCAAATTTGGCAAATAGTTTTTTTTAGAGCTTTTTTTTTATAATTATACGTTTACACTATCCATGTATAAATTACGATTATAAAATACGAAAACGATTTGATTCTGGATCATTACATAAGGTGCAGGTGGGTTATTCCGATTTTTGCCGTTTTCTTCCAAAAGCAGCCATACTTTAAACCGTGGAACCTTCACCTTGATTGACGGCAACTTAATCTTCTACCTCGCTTGGGTTGACTCAGGGCGCTAGGACCGGGCGTGCGTGTTAAAACGTAAAATTAGTAAAAAAGTGCAAATTTCCGCATTTTTTAATTTTCGGAGTTACCCGCACATCGGTAATTAAGAAATCAGTTAAGTTATTTAACTGATTGTTTTTTCATCCAAAAGATTTTCGTTTTTGTTCACTACGTTCGGAATTTTAAAAAAACCAAGCTATTTTTTTTGGAATTTTCCTGAATTAGCCGATTAGGGTAATTCCGAATATTGGAACATTTCATTATGAAATTCTGGGGATTGGGTAATTTCGAATTATAAATATCATATAAATGTGTATATAAGTACTTCTGGGCAGTTGTAATATTTCGAAATGAGTTTTTGCAAGGTTATAGCTGATCGATAAATACATATCCTGACCTAAAACTCATTTTAATCTCATTCGGAATAACCCGTATTCATTCGGAATTACAATCGTGTAGTGAAAAAAATATCAGCTTTTGAAACTAAAATATTCACGTAATCCGTGGGTACTTAGAGAAGTCTTTTAAGAGGAGAGTATAGCACTTGCTCGTCCATACAAAAAGAGAAAACGTTTTACCTACTACCTCTAAATATTATCCAATCTCCAGGATTTTTTAGTATGTTATTGACACAAGGAATAACTAGGTTTATAGCTTTTTCTTTTTCCGATTTTTTTTATGGTTACAAAGTTATAGGCAACCCAAATAACGTAATTTTTGTGGGTTGAATCAAGCCGTTGGTTGAACGATAACAATGTATTCTTTTTAAAAACGCGAAACCTATAAACCTAGAATATATTATGCTGAAGCGATTGACACCAAAATCTAAAAGATTGGTTGATATTTAGTTAGTGTAAAACGTTTTCTCCCGAAACCAGAATTTCATTAAGAAAAGTACCTATTGTCAGTCGCGTGCAGCAGTGCATCTCTATCGCACCCGTTCCCGGGGCATGAGAGCGCAAGTGAAAATAAATCTTTTCCTAAATACCTATTTCGCTAGAATCGCGAAGGTATACTGTCCTCTTAAACGGATTTTTTGGTATTATATTCAAGTATACAAAGCGTTCTTACATGAATCAAAATGACCCAACCAGTCCTCATAAATTGACAAAATACGAACATGTATCCCACTCACCCAAAATCGGAATAACCTACCTTATCTATCTTTGCTTCTGCGAAAACATAATTTGGAGCATATTATTATTTATCCAAACTTGGATATTGCACTTCGCATGGTACACCGGTGACAAATTGTTCAGATGAGAGAAGTTTTTCTTGCTTAAAACGGGTTAAAAACTACCTATGATCTACTTTATGTTAAGAAAAGCATAATGCTTTATTGCTTTTGTGCATAGAGCCAGAACTTATGAAAAATATTTCATACAAAATATATTTTTGTATGAAATATTTTTCATATAAAAATATTTTTCATTGATGATTCTGCAAATTTTAAATCTCAAAAGACAATAATGTAAAACTTAAGCACTTATTAATATATCTTATTGTCTTTTTTCTTTTGTTTTTAAACTGTTAAGTGCATTTTTTTTAACAAAAGCAATGTTTAATGACCACTCATTATTTTGTCTGTAGTGTACGTATTTTTAAGTCATGCCTTTCCCCACCTTATGATTAGTACATGCTGTTGTTTTAACCCCTGTCGCAAAAAGAGGGGTGATATAAATTATCTACTTGTACGTGTCTGTATGTGGCATCATAGCACCCGAAGGAATGAACCGATTTCAATTTAGTTTTTCTTTGTATCACATGTTTTTTACGAGAGAGTGTTCTTAGACGATATGTTTGCTAAAAATCGATTGAGCCGTTTAAAAGTTACAGATGTTTTTTTATTTGCCTGTCAAATTAAACTTGTTAGGTCAACATTAAACTCTTCAATATTACATAGCGGGTTGCTAAAATAATCTAGTAATTAAATGACAGAAATATCATTAAGTTCACAATTGTACTAATAACGGAATTAAACTAACGTATTAAATTTAAAAAATCAGTAGGGGCGGCAAAATTTTAATGGCCTACGGGCGGCAAATTTGTAAATCCGCCACTGCGCACAGCTGACGGTTCTCATACCGAAACTATATCAATAATGCTATATTTAACTAATTATAGACCACGTTAAATAATAATATGACGTTTGTCACCGTAGCCTGCTATTTTTAAATATGGAAGAGTGGTCGTAGACCGAACGTGGGTTAATTTATTATTGAATGCGGAATATGGCAGTATCCAAAGTAACCAAATCTACCTTCATGCACATACTTTTAGTGGATTACTCCGTCATGAAACCGTAATTTTTTTGGTCGATTGAAATTTAGCCCTAAAGCGTAAATATCATTATTATGTAAAATATACATATAGAGTATTTTTATATAATATCTACCTAATCATTCATAAATGTTTGAGTAGGTAGGTTTAGGACAGTGAAAAATATAATAATATTTTTCACTGTCCTAAACATGTCGCATCGGTTTACGAATACTGCGTTCCCACCCAGGGTGGTCAGCAACTGGGGCTCATCTGACTGGCCAATCCTTTCAGCACAGTTACTAGTTATTATTCTGTGATCATGGTGTCAAACCTTGTCTAGCTCTTGTGGTAATGTTAAGTAGTCACCGATAGGATTAAAAGCATTGGAGGATAGGCTCGCATAAACGTTTTATTGATAAACCTGCGTGAGAGTGGTAGCTCAGCATAGCTGGTGGTGTAATGTCAAGTTGCTTATAGATGAGTTTATTGATTAATGGGTCAGTGGTCTCTTATTCATAGTTCTTGCTTTATTAGATCATCTAGTTGCTTAATATCGGCAAATAGTCCAATGTGATAGTGATAGTTCCTTCACAGAATGCAAAACTAGAACATTATTTGAGTTTCCTTTACTACACTTACATAAACAACCAGCTTAAGATATAGTCTCTTTTTTATCTTCAAAAATCTTTAGTTTTTGTTAGTTCTATTTTAGATATGATTTTAATAACACCTTACCTTTACAAATGATAAGTTTGATAACTCAGCTTCAGATTTTAACTTATCAAAATGATAATATATTATAATAATATGCTGATAGGTAGGTAACCAAGTTTTACTTTACCTACAATAGTACTGTTGACCAACTAGTCAAATTATTACCAACTTTGAATTTTTGTGCCTCTATTAATGACATCCACCATTGTCCACCAACCCGCACTTGGCCAGCGTGGTGGACTAGGCCTACACCCTTCGTTCATTAGAAGAAGACCTTGCCCCAGCAGTGGGGATGTAATGGGTTGTGATGATTAATGACATACATGTAATTTTAATTGATCTCCTTAATAATATTAAATTAGTAACTTCTTTAACTTAAAATAAACATTGCAGTTGCAACACTGATGTCACAAATAATCACTCTGGAGATAAAATTGTCTTATTCTGTAGATATAGAGCAGCCATGTACTTGGTAGGTACATAAGATAGTGCAAGCATATATACCCACAAGTAAACACCACATGTCATGATGGATTAATCTCTACTATGTTTTCTGCATATTGTTATTTCAATTAAAGTCCACTGAAGGATATAATACAAAACTGTATTGTTAGCCAAAAGGTTAGCATAAGTTAAACACTTGTTATTCAATATTTTATGCTACAATCAAGCCCCTAATCCATAAAACTATAACTTTAAGGTACCTATATTAATTTGATATGTTTTTTTACTTAGTCTGCCGTAAGTTAAAACAGGTGTATAAACTTTCCTTTCATTTAACAATGAATTAAAATAAAAGGAAAATTACTACATCTACAATTTTTAACACCATTGTGATCAAATAGATAATAATTATGAGCATGCACCTGTTTTGTGTAAGTATATGCAGCAAGTCCACACAGACAATTAGAAAAAAAAACATAATTATACAACTTAAACCCATGAATTTTCTGAGAAATTGTAATTTTAACAGCAATACAGATATGAATGCTTAAATGGCAAAGAATTTAATTAAGTATAACTTTCATACCATATCATCAGTGAATGAAAAAAGTTAATTTTAACATAAAAAAGCATGTTATATTCTAACAAAATATATTTAAAAAATATCAGACCTTAACACTTTACCACACTGGTCACTTAAAAATCCAGAGACACATAAGATTAACATATTATATGTATTTGTCTCTAAGTGATCATGTTTTTGTGCACAAAAAGCCAATTCTGAAACTTGTTTATTAGTGTGTAACCTTGAAGTAACTTCTATGTCTAGATAGATATATAATGTTATACCTAGGTATATGTTGGAAATACTGGAATGGGTTTTTTGTCAGCTTCACTTTAAAAATGGTAAAAAAAACCAGTACTTTAAATAAAAAGTACCAATTTATTATTATTGTATCACCTTGAAGGACAGTTAGTAGGTAGGATTCTAATAAGAAGAAGAATTTAATATAGTTAGCTTCTATTGATTTTTAAATGATAATGATGTGATGTGAGAACAATTGAAACCTGATACATAAGTAGCTCTAAGTTATTAAGAGCAAATGTAATTTAACACTTTCAAATAATAAAAAAATGTTTTTGCACTTACCAATTGCTGAACAAGTTGAATGCAGCATAAATTAACCACCCATTATATAAGAAATGTCCAATCACAGATAGATTCAAGTAGATATTGATACAGGAACAGTTAATTTCGGTCCGTATTCTTATCTTTTGTATGGTCGATATGCTTTTACCGCTGCAGATTTTATCACTGTTTCCGAATGAAAAACGTTCTCTAAAGTTTTTTTTACAGATGGCTGATATTTCACACTTTGAACACGGAACTTCGTTTAAGTTAAATCTGAACCGGTGAAGCTGAAGGTAATCAGCAATATGTAATTCAGATCTTTCTGAAGAAACTATGTCGATTTTACATTCTTGGCATGAGAGTTGAGTTGAACAAGTTGGTTTTCATGTGTGGGCGGGCGGCCGAAGCAGAAAGAGACGGAAGATTTAAAATGTCAAAATGACATTTGTTTGACATGTAAACTGATGCGTTCTGAAATATGTAGCAAAAATACCTTTCCAGTAACTCTCAGAATAAGTAAAATAATTTAAATAGCCGGTAACCCCGTAGCTGTGGCATGCGCTTCTTGATCAAATTAACACATTTGTATGAAGTTGTTTGAAACAACTATGCGGGTGGCGGAGTTTTTGTATGAAAAGATGAAAACCGCGCTTACCGCCCGCTGGCGTTGTCGTGGATGCGGGCGAAAGTTGAACTAAATTTGTGAGATGCTTGACTGTGCCTTGTACTGTCAGTGTCAGTGTCAGTCATCCAGCTGTCTTGTCTTGTCAATGTCATTCAATTTGAAAATTACGTAGGAATTCTATTTATTTTCATTCATTTTCATTGAAATTAAATTTTATTTGATAAAAATTATAAACATTTGTGAATAAGATTAACAGCGAAATAAAATGGATACAGTTGTAAAAGGTTTAATGGAAGAAGATTTAGAGGAAGAAAAGAAGGTAATGAATTAGCGCTATTTGCAGGTTATTAAGTAGGTATTACCACTGGAGAGACCTAGGTGCAGGACCGACAGTTTTACATGCACATTTAAGACCATGGATAATTTTACTGTTTGGTTATACCCCATTTAATGTCCTACACAAACCGGTGACCTCTTTGTTTTTAAGCTGAGTTTTTATCATAAGACCACAGACACAATAACCACTGAACAAAATCTGTGTTTGTTCATAACATGTTATATTTTTTTGTGTCGACACCATCTGGTCTTATCATTTTCACATCTAAATCATTTTGGTTAGTGGTTCATCTTTAATGACTCACAATATTTCTTTATTTTCAGGGCCTTGTGATATTTGGTCGAGATGTCTCCAAAATCCCATGTTTCCGTGAAAGCTTCCTGTATGGCATTGCATCAGGTATTGGTGTTGGATTAGCCTCTTTTGTAAAAACATCCAAACCAATGTTTTCACAACATGTGGGATTTGCCACATTCTCTATCACAACAATGGTTTACTGGAGTTTCTGCCGATATGAATGGTCCAAGCAAAGGTTTGATGCTCAGTTATTGCAAGATGCACTGAAGGACAAAATTTTATATGAAGGCACTAATGTTGAATCGGAATTGGAAAAGAAAGGTGTCTTAAAATCTGCATAATGCTTGTTATTCTGTAAATAGATGTTTATGTTGTGTAAATAATTACTGTACAATTTATTTTTTAAGTGTCACTTCTGAATCCTGATGTTAGCTATTAGTCATCAAGTAAATAAAACCATAATAATTTAAACCTAGTATCATTATCACTGGGGAATCTAGACTAGAGGATGCAACCTATTATTTATTAGGATTTGCTACTTTAATTTGTACTTTGGTAGGCATATTCAGTTCCTTAAAATATATCTAAGAACTGACTATACAACCTATACCTAGTTGTTACATATAAGTATAAATGGGTTGTTACTTCTCTTCAAATAAAATGGTAGGTCTTCATAAGTTTCTTTGTACCCTATTAAAAGATTGAAATGAAAACAAATTTCAATGACATCCATCCATCACACCGCATGTTGCGTGAATGCGTGTCCGAACGATGGTAGTTGTAAACAAGTGTCCGTAAGCCGCGTCCGCTAGTGTGTCGGCACCTTTACGCACAGTACAACATAGAGAATGCATCAACGTGCGTTCATTAGTCAACACGCAGCGTGATGCGGGTCAGTGTGAGAATCGCCTAATGATTATATCATTAATAATAATATCATTCAGAGAATAGCATGCTGAGCGACATAAATAAGTGCATGGTGTGTCTGTTTCTGTAGGTAGGTATTACATATTAGATAGCTTATGCACTTGGATGGTATAAGTATAGTAGGCGCATTGGTTACAGACAATGCTAAACAACAAAGCTCAATGAACACGGAATCACTAGAGCGCTTCTGAAAGCAGAAGCTTCCGAGGAGGCTCCGTAAGTCGGTTCTTCAGACTGGCTGAAAACCGAAAGGTCGTGTTATTTTTCCTCAAGAAGGGTGATCCACGGGGAAAGACATCTGAAAGAACCCTTATTGCATTCGAATTAGGGCAGTGGGTAGTTTTTGTTTGTAACGTAATATGTCCCCGTGGAATGGGATGTTAGGTACTTACTATAGTAGATGTAGGTAGGTATGTTTTACACCTTACAACAGAAGGGCTAGCACGGGCGCTTTTAAGACCTGACATAAGTTTTGCATCGCGCTCACTCACATCGCGCAGCTTGAAGAGAAAGCGCGACGGAGTTTTTATCACGTCTTAATTGCGCCCTGTGCTAGCCCTTCAGGCTGGCTTTCGAAAGGCTTTATGATGATGGCCTCCTCGTCGTATCCGACGACACAGGCTTTAACACATATACCTACTTAACACACCCACACAACTAAAGCAGGAGCAGCTCATACCGATTCTCGGCATTTATATTACATTCAACATAATTTTAATAAGCTAAGTTCAGCAATATAGACTATGATAAGGTAGGTTATATACCTTATATGCTACTGGTTGACGCTTGATTAAATTTCACACGTCTTTCAGCGCACTGTAACTATCAATCTATAGGTACGGTACATAGGTAGGTATATAGCAATGTAAGTTCGAGTTGCATAACGTGCATAGTGTGATATAAGTGTCTTTATAGGCACTTATAGTATCTGTATCCTGTCTGCAGAAGTCTCTACTCTCTACTTCACTCTGTTGTATAATCTATGGCAGTCTATACGCGGCATTCGTGGTAACAACACGTGTGGAACGATTGGATCTAAGACAGAAACATTACAATGAAGAAAATAGAGGACTTGGTTCCTAAGGACGCTGTAACTGAACTAACATTTTTCGTTAATGGAAAGAAGGTAAGAGCTATTAATACATAGTTAATTAAGTACTTATGTGTTTTAACCACAAAGGAAACTGTATGATTATGTTTGACCGGTGTTCTGTGGGTTTGTCACTGATCGAGTATCTCCGAAGTGAATGGCCCATTTCATCAATAATACAGTTTTCCATTTGTATCTTTTATCAAGATTAGTATAGTCGCTGCGATAATTTGTCATTCATTATCTTAGACACATTTAAATTACTTAGAGGTTTTCCAAAAGTTCCAAGTACCGATTAAGACGAATAAGGGTGACTTCACACAGCAGATCATTCTGAACAACTTTTATTCTACAAATTTTGGATCCCCCTTTCCACACTTACCATATTTTAACACACGCACTCACGCCTTGTACTAATGTACTCCCTTGCGGGGTAGGCAGAGGTGCATTGCTGCACCCACTTTTCGCCAGAGTGTTATGTTAGTCCCAATGTAATAGGGGGCGGGCCTATTGCCATTTTACGGGCACATCCAAGACCCGAGAACAAATATCTGTGTTTAAACAAATATCTGCCCCTGCCGGGAATCGAACCCGGGACCATCGGCTCAGTAGTCAGGGTCACTAACCACTACGCCATTTGGTCGTCTTTTATCATATTTTAACACCCTGTATTCTACACATTCGCAGCAGTTACACGTGTATGTGTATATTTATTTTATTATTATTTGTTTACATGAGCGATTACTTTGTTCCCTATTATGCAACAATTTCATTTTACATAACAACTCGATATGTCTTCATAACAGAGAGTCCACTAGGTATTATCTCGTTATTCTATGGTATTATCCAATGATATTGTAGATATACTTAAGTAGTACTTATCTATGTATAGGTACCGGTACCATAACTAAGAACCTACATTACATTATATTATTATAAGTACCTTACATTATTAACATAACTTATAAAGAAAGTACTTATACACTACCTACCTATACGGACATTATTGTCTATACCTAAGTAGGTATTTTTTATTTACTTATAGGTATGAGTGTGGCAATAATTAAATTGGTAAACAAATTAAACTTGCAAACATACTTAAAATATACATTAGATAAAGTGTTACTTTGTTTGTAAGCTTCATAACATCATTAATGATTAATAAATAGGGCAGAATACTCGACCCTAATAGGTACCTACCTATTAGTACTTAGTTATAAAGTTATCTAATAATGGCCATTAATCCAAAGTAACTTAAACCTTACACTCATTTATCTAGATGTGTATATGTGTGAACCGAAACTACCTACCTATCTACATTTTTGTCGTCCTATCATTGCAATCTACGTATTTTGAATATGAATACCTATAGATACTGTTTCACTTACCGCTTACTAGGGGAACTTAAATACCTAATACTTACAGTGTAGGTAAGCATTCTATGGGGTAATCTGATACATTCACTCGATCTAATCTTTCAGACCTACTTATACTGAACACAAAAAGACTAGTAGGTACCTATATAACCTACTTAACTATGTGTGTGTATAGTATTTAAGTAACTAAGTAATACTTATCTCACTGAAATATAACTGACTGGATGCTATACATGACTGTCTCCGAAAGACGATACAAGGCGGAGATGGCGGAATGTCCTCGCTAAAAAAGTTTTTGCCGGGATGCCGGAGGTGGCACACAACCGGGATGTATGGACTTAAAAGTGGCAGGCTTTTGCCTAGCAATGGGCGAAAGAACAAGGCGTATACACGCTGGGTAGGAGTCTGCGCAGGGCAGATTTTGTAATGCAGTGCAGAAGTCTAGTCCGAGGAGCGGGAAAGACATATTCTGTTCTTTGCTGTGCTGCGCGGCCTACGTCCCATACGTTTAGGCATATACGTTTAGGCTTAGACACTATAACTTACGGCTTCATACACAAATAAAAAGAACTAAACGGATTTCATCCCTTGGGTAACAATGCACTTATACCAGCTTTCAATTTCGCATTTCCAGGTGATCGAGCCTCGCCCGGATCCGTCATGGACGTTGCTCTGGTATCTGCGCACCAAGCTGCGCCTCACTGGCACCAAGTCCGGCTGCGGGGAGGGCGGCTGCGGCGCCTGCACTGTCATGCTGTCCTGGTATCTGGCGACTGAAGATCGCGTCAAGTATCCTTTTATCAATAACCGGTTGAATCCCATGATCCGGTTGAATCCATGAAATTATATGGTGTTTCACGCGATATCGCGCTATCGGGAGTTCATAGGTTTTTCGACATAATACCTAAAATTTTAGGTTCCATAAATGTACCGTGAGCTGCAAAGAAACCTGACTTCCTCAGTCACTGTAACACCTGCTTCCCAGATAACTCCCCGGAGCCAGTACCTAATTCATAAAAATAAGGTCCCATATGGCCCAAATATGTTGCAATTTTTTGCATCTTATACTTTGACTTTTCCAAAATACTACTACTTATACGAGTATATTTGCTTCGGTGGGGGTGGGGCTTTAGTTTAGCTTGGGTACCTAATATACCTATAGTTTTATTTATTTCTGTAACTACCTTTCCTTATCAAAACTTTCCAGACATATAGCAGTGAATGCGTGTTTAACACCAGTATGTGCAGTCTATGGTAAAGCTATAACTACAGTCGAGGGAATTGGCTCAACTCAAGAGAAGCTGCACCCCGTACAGGAAAGAATAGCCAAGGCACACGGGTCGCAGTGTGGCTTCTGCACTCCTGGTATCGTCATGTCCATGTATGCTCTCTTGCGAAATAAAAACAAAGTGGATTATGATGATATTGAGACAGCTCTACAAGGAAATCTTTGCCGATGCACAGGCTACAGACCCATTATAGACGGATTCAAAACATTCACCGAAGGCTGGGAACGGCAGTATGCAGTGGATGGTCAGAATGGATGCTCGATGGGAGAAAACTGCTGCAAGAATCAAAGTAAAGAGGCAAAAGAACAATTGTTCGATAATTCGTCGCTTCAGCCGTATGATCGCACACAAGAACCCATATACCCGCCAGAACTAAGGATTAACTATAAAAGTTATGATGAAGCCTTTCTATTTTATAAGGGGCCAGAGGTCACCTGGTTACGGCCTACAAAGCTAAATGATCTGTTGTTAATTAAGAAAGAATATCATCAAAGCAAAATAGTTGTAGGTAACACGGAAATTGGTGTGGAAATCAAGTTCAAAAATATGGTGTACCCTTTGTTATTGTCACCAAATATTATACCCGATTTGAACTTTTGTAAAGTTACTGAAACTGGCTATGTAATTGGAGGGGCTACCAGTTTAACGGATGCTAGTGACTTTTTGGCGGCAGAAGTGATTCAAAACCCAGCTAAAGGAAAAATAGCAAACGCCATCGTCGAGATGCTTCACTGGTTCGCAGGAAACCAAGTGCGTAATGTTGCATCACTAGCAGGGAACATTATGACTGCTAGTCCAATATCAGATTTAAATCCAATTTTCATGGCTAGTTCTGCCGTGATCAATGTTCACAGTTTTGATCGTGGGCTTAGACGTTTAGTCGTTGATGAAAACTTCTTTGTAGGCTATCGACAGACTGCAGTAAATCCAGATGAAATCCTTATATCGATTGAGGTTCCATTTAGTAAGGATAATCAACTTTTCAAAGCCTATAAACAAGCTCGTAGAAGAGACGACGATATATCAATAGTAACAGGTGCTTTCCTTGCTACCTTAGAAGAAAATGGTCACAAAATTGAAGATATCAAAATGTGTTATGGAGGAATGGGTCCTACAACTGTAAATATTGCGCAAACAACAAAGAAGCTGAAAGGCAAATCTTGGAATCAAGAATTACTAAAATTGGTTTTTGATTCTTTAACAGAAGAACTTCTGTTACACGAGTCAGTGCCAGGCGGTATGGCTCAGTATCGAAAATCATTATGCTTAAGTTTGTTCTTTAAATTCTTTACATATGTGGAAGAATCCTCAAAAGAAAACTTTGTCCATACTAATATTAACAGCGTTGCTGTTATTGAACCGAAAGCTTCTCAATATTTTGAAATCAAGAACGCACAGCGAAAACCGACAGATGCTGTAGGTATGCCAATACCACATGCATCAGCATTCAAACAAGCAACCGGTGAAGCTGTCTACTGTGATGACATTCCACAAGTTCAAGGAGAATTGTTCTTAACACTTGTCTTAAGTGAAAAGGCTTATGCTAAGATTAAATCAGTAGATGCAAGTAAAGCTTTAGCTATGACTGGGGTGATAGCATTTTTTTCCGCTAATGATTTAGATAAAGACTGTAATAAATTAGGTCCCATATTTAAAGACGAAGAAATATTTTCAAGTGAAGAAGTAACAAGTCGAGCTTGTGTTATCGGAGCCATAGTAGCAGTCAATGAAACTGTCGCCAGAAAAGCGAAACAATTGGTCACTGTTTCGTATGAAGAGCAAAAACCTGCAATAATCACACTAGAAGACGCAATCGCACATAAATCTTACTTCCACGGGTACCCTCGAACTATAAATAGAGGTGATGTAAGTAAAGCTATGAAAGAATGTGACCATGTTATAAACGGTACAGCAAGAACTGGAGCGCAAGAACATTTTTATCTAGAACCAGGAGCTGCATTTGCTATCAGAAAAGAAGATGAAATAGAGATTTATAGCAGCACTCAAGCTCCAGGAGAAGTTGCTGTAAGTGTAAATTCGATATTATATTTTTTTGAGTACCTACGCTTTCCTAAATTCTTCGAATAATAAAACAATATAATTTTCTTAATATTTCAGGAATTAATATCGCATGCTCTACGAATTCCACATCATAAAGTGGTTTGCAAAGTCAAAAGGATAGGAGGGGGTTTTGGTGGCAAGGAAACGAGAGCATCTCTTCTAGCTGTCCCGGTAGCCATTGCTGCGTATAAACTGAAGGCAGCAGTAAGGGCAGTGCTAGATAGAGATGAAGATATGCAAGTGACAGGATACCGTCACCCTGTTCTGGCAAACTACAAGATTGGATTCGATAAGCAAGGCAAAATAATTGCAGCAATCTTTGATGTTTACGCCAACACAGGAAATTCTATGGATATATCGTGTTCTGTAAGTTATGCGTTATTTAATTAATACACTGCACAATTGCACATTACACCCAAAACAATAAAAATAAGTTATTTTTGAAGCGAGGATCATAATCAAATATATTTATTTACAGATGATAGACAGAGCGATTTATCACGTCGACAATTGCTATTTCATACCGAATATTGAAGTCAGCGGTTACCTTTGCAAAACCCATTTGCCTTCAAACACTGCCTTCAGAGGCTTTGGGGGCCCCCAAGCTATGTTTGCTGCTGAGAATATGATCAGAGATGTGGCTGTAACTTTAGGCAAGTCATACGAAGAAGTTATTGAAATAAACTTGTACAAAGAAAATCAGCTGACACACTACAATCAAACTTTAACACATTGTACGCTTACAAGATGTTGGACAGAATGTATAACCACTAGTGGTTACTGGCAAAGGAAAGAAGCCATTGAGAGCTTCAACAGGTATGTAACAGAAACTTAAATTGATACCTACTCAGTAAAAATTTGTAATTGTATGATATACAAAATACTTAATGTGTCTTAACTTATTTATTCACAGACAAAACCGATGGAAGAAGAAAGGCATAGCGATTGTACCAACCAAATACGGCATTTCATTCGGAAGTGACTTCCTTATGCAAGCTGGCGCTCTTCTCTTGGTATACACGGATGGCTCAGTCCTTCTATCTATAGGAGGCATAGAAATGGGCCAAGGGCTGTTCACCAAAATGATTCAAGTCGCATCAAGAGCTTTAGAAATCGATATAAGTAAAATACACATAAGTGAAATGTCATCAGATAAAGTACCAAACAGTTCACCGACAGCGGCAAGCATAAGCTCAGATTTATACGGCATGGCAGTCTTAGACGCCTGCAAAACCCTAATGGATAGACTGAAACCATATAAAACAAAGAACCCGAATGGGAAATGGGAAGATTGGATATCTGCTGCATACATGGATAGGGTGAATCTGTCAGTGTCTGGATTCTACCGAGCTCCCAAAATACAATATGATAAAGAAACAAATTCTGGAGATCTGTATGAGTATTTCACGTATGGAGTGGCGTGTTCCGAAGTGCTCGTCGATTGTTTGACAGGGGACCACGAGGTGTTGAGATCAGACATCGTGATGGATCTTGGTGACAGTTTAAACCCAGCTATAGACATTGGTCAAATTGAAGGCGCATTCATGCAGGGCTATGGACTGTTTACGATTGAGGAGCTGGTGTTTTCACCGTCTGGGGCACTGCTCTCAAGAGGTCCTGGAGCGTATAAGATTCCAGCTATATCGGATATACCGAAGGAGTTCAATGTTTCTCTGCTGAAAGGGGCTCCTAACCCTCGTGCTGTGTATTCTTCCAAGGTACGTTACAAGTTTTCGAGAACGTTTTTTTTAATTTTACGGACGCGTGGGGGCTAAAATTTACTGCGCTTAGCAACGCTGCTGCTTCTGGTTCCAAATTTATGTATTTCGTGGTTACTCATGGACTTCGTATCTTCATCATCATCATCATATATCATGGATTTGGAATCTACATCATCTACATGGATTAACATTGCCGAAAGTAGATTTCAGCAGTGCCACTATAGGTACTAATCATTGTGAATTGTGATTAAAATGTGTTATTTTCTTTATTATCTTAGGCTGTCGGAGAGCCACCTCTGTTCCTCGCCTCATCAGTGTTCTTCGCCATAAAGGAAGCTATCGCGTCAGCGCGGCGGGACGCAGGAGCTGCGACAAGGTTCCAACTGGACGCCCCCGCCACGTGCGAGAAAATCAGGATGGCCTGTGATGACGAGATCACGAGACAGGTCAGTAAGGACAAATTAGTGACCTTAAACATGTAGCTGCCTACGGTGGACCCTGGGCACTGATTAAATATGAATTAACCCTGGGCAGTCAGCGACCGACGCTGATCTGACTGGCGACTTTAGCTCTTGGGTTTTTCACAAAAAAAAGAACAAGAAGCTATTAAAAGCCCCTAGTTATGTACTAACATATTAGCAATGAGTTTTTTGGTGCCTGACTACTACGCACTAAGTATTTTTTAAGGTTGAAGTCAGTTATTAAAAACATGTAACTTAGGTAGGTATGAAGGTACCTACATTCTTTCCCTACTATCTATGTATCTAATGGAGGCCCTCTCTAATTAACAATGTTAATGAAATAATGCCCACCCCAGGAAAGTTTAGAGTACTTATACTTGCCTACATTTTATTTATTTATTTATTTCTTTGCATCACACTACATATGAAACATTACATGATAAGTAACATGCTTAAGGTCTTACATTCTAGTAACAATATCCTTAACTGTGTGTTGACAACATTTTTAAAATTAAAGCGTGTTAAACGTCTTCTAAGCGAAGCGTCCGTAGTCGAGCGGGCCTCAGTGATCGTAATTGATCGTTGAGGTTAAGCAACAACAGTGACACGGTCAGCCATTGGATGGGTGACCAATTTCAAGTGGTGCTTTTCTGGACGCTTCCGTGCATCGGACGGCACGTTAAGCCGTGGGTCCCGGTTGCTGCTTCGGCAGCAGTCGTTAAGCCTAGTCATAGTCAGAGGCCTTCGGGCGGCTTGAAAACATCTGACAGTCGGGTTGCCCACTTACCCGACAACTCTCTCAGCACAAGCTTGCTTGTGTTGGGGTCCACCAACCCGCACTTGGCCAGCGTGGTGGACTAGGCCTAAACCCTTCCTTCATTGGAAGGAGACCCGTGCCCCAGCAGTGGGGACGTAATGGGTCGTGCTCGTGATGAAACGTCTTCTCTTAAATATTTACACCTAGATACTTAGTTAATATTATAAAAAATCTAAATCTAAAAATATAAATCTAAAATTAAATGAATCATTTTGATGTCTGAAGTAAAAACTTATATTTTTGTTACAGGTTAACCCAACCATAAGAAAAGATGGAAAACAGCCTTGGAATGTGATAGTCTAAGATTAAGATATTTAGCAATAAATTATTTACTTACATATTAAATATTAATATGTTGATACTATTTTATTTAATAAAACTACCCAGTTCCCATACATGAAGTTACAGTCTGACACGCAAATATCTGACCCCTCTCCAATACAATATTAGATACTTAGGTTAAGTATTTTAAAATTTAAAAGAGCGGTGGTAGCTAGGGCATGCAATACCGGAACAATTTTCAATACCGGTATTGAGTTCCGGTATTACTACTCAATACCGGGATCCCGGTATTAATACCGGTATTAGACTTCCTTGTCATAAATGGCATATACTGTGTTTAAAGGTCGTATACGTCAAAATAAAGCAATAAAATGCAATCATATTCTGTATTTTGTTGTAGATTTTTACGAGAATTAAGTTTTAGAGTTTAAATTTTAGAATAAATTATTTTTTTACATCCGGTGTCGGTGTACGCATTGTCAACAGTAGATTTCTAGCAGCCGAAAACTGCATTAAACGGTTGGGAACAAGTGCGGTTTCACAGTATATAGCAGTGTTTTTCAACCTGTGGGTCGCGACCCCCTGGGGGGTCGCGGAGCTTCTGTAGGGGGGTCGCCAAAGGGCGAAAAAACTGGGAACTTTAGTAAAAAAACAATAAAGACAATTAGTATTAATTTATTAAAAAAGATCCCGACGAATTGAGAACCTCCTCCTTTTTTGAAGTCGGTTAAAAAAGACTCTTACTTTAAAAATACTTTTATTTATCGAAAAATTTCTTAAATGCGAAGGCTGAGCTTGTTTTTTATTCATTAAATTGTGGATCTGTTTTAGTACTATTATACTAAAACAGACCACATCCACACAGTAAGGCAGATTACACAGAAGACTATAATCAGCCTCTGTATCTAGCCTTTGTGGACTATGAAAACGCCTTTAACTCCATCGATACATGGGCAATTTTGGATATATCGATGAGTTGAGGAGTCTGTACTAGTGATGTAACGAATATTCGCATTCGCATTCGCATTCGCGAATATTCGCACTTTTTTGGATATTCGCATTCGCATTCGCAAAACTTTGTGCGAATGTTTTGCGAATATCAGTACTTACTTATTTAAAAATTATGGTAGGTTAACAAAATCAAAATCCATTAGTCTATAACCTTTTTATTACAAGTTACCCTCTTAATCACATTTCCAGTCTTACTTTATGATTTGGTATTATTTAAGTATTTACCTACTTTGGGAAATGAAACTTTTCATATGATAGTTAATACTTAATAGTTTCATAGGACCTAAACATACATAAACTCTTTAAATAAACAAAAATCGTATTTTAAGAGTATGGGTTGTTTGCGGGTGGACCTTGGATCCTTTCAGGATTTGATAGAGGAGGGCATAGTCGATTGAACCCTAGGTAATGCATTAACTGTTCGGGGCTTAGCCGTTTCTAAGATGTTTAATATTTAAGTTATTCTAAAAATTTAGTAAAAAAAAAATTACTACCCATATTTTAGTGTTTTTTTTTGTTTTGCATAGGTGACTCCTTGATAGGCTGGTTAAAGTGATCAACTGTGCATTGTTTGACTTGGATTAGACACAAAGACACAATACCTCTAAACAAAATTCAATAGGAAAACTAACAAGATTAGCCCAATTTAAAGGTAAACGCATTCGTGTGATTGTTTTCAGTCCTGTTGACTTTAGTATGGTTGTTTTGGCCACATCTTAATGATACCTAAATCGATTTGATATTGAAATATTTTATTTGAAAGCTTATAAGTTGACAATGTTTTTAGCTGAAGTGCACAAAAAATTGTCATATGACATTCTTTTTTTAATTTAACTTATTTGTTTTAAGGTTTTGAATATATTTTTAAAAATGTTTAACTATTTTGAGGTATTGTGTCTAATTTTGGTCAAGTAAATTAATTAAATTAAATTCATTTATTTCAGATAACTTGATCCATATTCAGTACATGTCATAAAATTCAAAAAACAAAAAAAAAAAAAAACAATACAAATAACAACGAGCACAAGAATTAACATAAGTAGGTACAATTTATCATAAATCAAATTAATACATAAATTCAGGATTAAATACAATATTTAAAAAAATATATATATAAGAATAATAATAATGTCAGATTATAAATTTAATTTAATTACATGCATTATAATAATAATAAAATAAAATAATCAAAACTTCCTTAGCGGCATCGTTACAGCGACATGTCTGTCACAGCAGTGCCGGAGAAATGGACAGTCCACTCTGTCGCCAATCATTTTCAGGACAATATTGGAGCTGGCCCGGACCCTGCGCACCAGGGACGCGGCGCGCTTGCGCATGGTGGTGTGGAAGCAGTCCGTGCGCGCCGCGGCAAACATCCCAGATGCGCTGCAGAATCGAGGCAGTCCCAACATTGTCCTGAAAGCATTATTGTACACGACTCGGAGGTCACTGTAGCTTCGCTTCGTGTAGTCTGCCCACAGGCTGCAGCTGTAGAGGGATGTGCAGTAAGCCCTGAAGAGCGTAACTTTAACTTGTTGAGTACATCGTGCAAACCTGCGGGCTATCATATTCGCTCTTACTGACAGTGCCCTCCGCTCGCGCTCAATATCTGCATTGTCCTTGAGATCGGTGGTCAGTATATGCCCCAGGTACCTAAACTGATCGACCATCACAAGTGACTTGCCATTTAATAGTACTGGTGGTACATCTCTGGGTCGTTTTGCACCAGCCTCAAAGACCATGCATTGGCTTTTCTTTGCGTTATATATTAATCCGTGACCACTGGCGTACTCCTCACACGTCCGCACCAGCGCTCTAAGGCCACAGGTCGACGCACTCAGCAGAACCATGTCGTCTGCGTAGCTCAAGTTATTGACGCAGACACCGTCGACGTGGCAGCCGACATGCTGACTGCTGAGCGCGACGATCAACTCGTTCATATAGAGGTTGAACAGGGTTGGGGATGTCAATCCGCCCTGTCTCACTCCACACTCGAGCCGGTAGGGGTCTGACATTGCCCCCGCCCACCGGACACTGTTGGACTGATGTGCGTACCAGTACTGGAACATGCGGATGACTTCTATAGGTATTTCCATACTTTTCATTTTGTTCCATAGCAGATCGTACGACACCAAGTCAAATGCCTTGGAGAGGTCGAGGAAACACGCGTACACGGGTGTTTTGCGATCTGTATAATATTTGACGGTATGCTTAAGACACAGTATAGCACTTTCTGTGGAGAGTCTGGGACGAAAGCCAAACTGGTTATCGTGCAGTGTTACGTATTTATTTAACTGTGTGTTAAGCATAGCGTCAAATACTTTGGCTATGACAGTGGCAAGGGAAATAGGCCTGTAGTTACTTTTATCGGCAAGATAAAAGTGATGCACATTTGATTGGTTTGTCGGGGTGTTGCTTATGCAGGGGAACCGGGAAAGTTATAGAAGTGTAGCTAGTTTTTTTTATTTCCGGTTTTAAGCTTAAAATTTTAAATAAAATAAAAAACCTTAAATAGTTTAGAGGTGGCTAAGTTTTGGTTGATGCATTGTGGGGTTCGATCGACTGGAAATGTCTTCCTCTATCACCTCTTGCTTTCAAGATATCAAGTAGACCAGATCAAGGGATCGGGTCTGCTTGCCAATAGCCCTGTAGTGTCAGAGCAAGACAGCCATAGATTTAAATACGTTTACTTAAATGTTTCGTGTAAGTCGTCCTCAGAAACCGCACACAGTCGCATTGTACCGTAACAGTTACGGAGCTAACTAAAGTGTAACTACTTTAAAAAAAAAACTGCGACTAGTATTGGCTAGTCTGATTCTGAATGCGCCTAGAACGGAACGTACCTCGTTCAGTACGAGACTGCCACCATAACAAACAAATGGCACCAAATTTGAACACAATCTGAATATTCGCATTCGCATTCGCATTCGCGAATATCGATATCAGATATTCGCATTCGCATTCGCATTCGCGAATGTCCAAAAACACACATTCGTTACATCACTAGTCTGTACGATGCCGCTGGACATGGCATTATGTATAAATGGCGAGTGCATGTCACACCTCTCCGCTTCGCGGACGACATCGTTATTATGGCAGAATCTCTGCAGGAACTCAGCTGGATGATGAAAGTTGCCTAAATGCTGCTTCCCAACGTGTAGGCTTCTAGTCTATGCTTAGGGGTATAAATTTGGACAACACGAAAGTCATGTACAATGCTCACATCGAACCGGACCCGGTGATCGATGGTGAGGCAAAAATCGAAGTTGTGCAAGAATATCTACCTCGTCTACCTCGGGCAGACTATTCGGCTAGGCAGATGCAACTTCTACAAGGAGGCTGCAAGGCGCATCCAACTGGGTTGGGCTGCATTCGGAAAACTTCGTCAGCACATATTCTCCTTGGCCATCCCTCAGAGCCTGAAGACTAAAGATTTCAACCAGTGCGTCCTGCCAGTGATGACGTATGGTGCAGAGACATGGACAGTTGGACACTGACGGTAGGACTGGTCCACCGATTTAAAGTCATTCAGCGTTCTATGGAGAGAGCTATGCTTGGGGTTTCTCCGATGGATCGTATCAGAAATGAGGTTTTCCTTCAGTCAGAGGATTAAGATTACTGACATAGCTGTCAAAATATGCAAGCTGAAGTGGTAGTGTGCTGGTCATATCTGCCGAAGAACCGATAACCATTGGGGTAAACGAGTTCTCGAGTATAGACCACGAATAGGCAAACGTAGCGTAGGAGACCTTCCTGCCTGGTTCAAAGACGACGACCACAAGTATTTTTTTTTTTGTAAAGACAGATATTTTGTCTTTTCACCCTTGGAAACTATAATTCAAGATATTTAAATGCTCAAAAAAATCAGACAGAAAAAGCTAATTTCGAAGAAGATAATTCCGGACGCAATGGCATTAGTCGTATATTACGTACGTATGTATACCCATGTACATGGCCACACGTATCCGATGTGTGTAATTGTAAAATAATGTGTTTTTAAATCCATAAGTATGTAGGTACAACTTCGAATCATGGAGACCATAAATACATCGTATGGAATGAATATTGGAAATACTGTAACATACACATACATACATAATAAAAAAACCGAAAGGGTCAGGGGGTCGCGAAATATTTTTTTATACCAGGGGGGGTCGCGTCATGAAAAAGGTTGAAAAACACTGGTATATAGGAACACAAGGCTAACTAAATCTAATCGCTTTATTTATAGCCTAAAAAAGTCCGATTCCGGTATTACTTCAATACCGGTATTAACTTTCAATACCGGTATTGAAAAAAGCGGGAATTTTGTCCGGAATACCGGTATTACGCATACCGGTATTGCGGTATTGCATGCCCTAGTGGTAGCTCAGTCTGGTAAGCGCCCGCTTCTCACGCCAGAGATGCGGGTTCGATCCCGGCGCTGACATGTACCAATGAGTTCTTTTAACTTAAGTACAATGTATTCCATCGCTCTTACGGTGAAGGAAAACATCGTGAGGAAACCTGCATATCTAGATCTAGCACATCTAGATATGTGAACCCACCAACCCGCAGTGGACCAGCAGCGTGGTGGGAAATGGTCCAAGCTTAGGAAGGCAGTTTAGACCTTGGGATATGCACAAAGGTTCCATTCGAGAGAGCCAGGTGCAGGTACTTACACCCCCATAGAGAATAGGAGAGTATTTTAAATGTTTTCTTGAAAGTAAGTACCTAGTTAGGTATCAACGTTATCCTAACTAATATTATAAATGCGAAAGTAACTGTGTCTGTCTGTCTGTCTGTCTTTCTGTCTGTCTGTCTGTCTGTCTGTTACTCTTTCACGCCAAAACTACTGAACGGATTTGAATGAAATTTGGTATACATAGGGTCTAGACCCTGGGAAAGAACATAGGCTACTTTTTATCCCGGAATTCCCACGGGAAAACTTTTTAAGGCGAAGCGGAGCGCGCGGGAACAGCTAGTAGCTTAATAAACAGTTATGGACATAGGTAATTAAAACAATAAGTATTAGAAATTTTATAATGTAAGTAATTTGATATTTTAGAAATATTCTGACCTACATAAAATGTATGTAAGTATACGATACGTTGTGCAATGTAATAAAAATCCAGCATTAGCGTTTTACTCAGTTAAAATATTTTATTTGAGCACTTATAGCATTTAAGAATTTACAAAGTACCTAACTATTTACCTACCTACATACTTATGATGAGGGTAAAATGGCTAAAATATGTTAAGTAACTACTCGCACAACGAGTAAACAGGATAATGTAATTTCGAAAAATATACCTATCACTTAAGTAAGTAATATATAAGTATAATCGGTAATATATTAATTTTTTAATCGGTAAAATAGTCAATTATAAAATTCAGATACCTACGAAGGATGTGGCTCCCAAAGTCCGTGGACGATTACGGTCTGATGATGATGATGATGATGATTTTATCAGGTAAATCCATATGCCCATATGAAGACCAATGACGGTGGTAAGTATTACAAATACTTACAGAGCCCATGGAGAAAGTTTTCACCAACACCGCTATAAGTTGGCATTTAACTACGGATAATTCTTCTTTTTTAACCGACTTCAAAAAAAGGAGGAGGTTCTCAATTCGTCGGGATCTTTTTTTTTTTTTTTTTTTTTTATTTTTTTTTTTATGTATGTTCACCGATTACTCCGCCGTTTATGAACCGATTTTGAAAATTCTTTTTTTGTTGTATGGGGTTGAGCTCCCAGGTGGTCCCATTTTTTTTTCAGAATTTTATCTCACCCCCAAGGGTGGGTAAAGGGGTAAAAACAGGGTATGAATTTCCATTTTGGGCACATGTTAACCGATTCTAATGAAATTAAGAACGTAAATATAGTTCTTATAACAAAAAAATATGATGGTGACCTTGAGCTGATCTGATGATGGAAACGGAAGGCAGTCAGGGGAACTCCTCAACGGTATATAGCAACTACTTCGTGTTTAGGCTTGAATGAATCGTATTGATTAGTAGGACTTTTTGGTATCATTTGCACCTTACTTTTGATTGAAAATTATTGCAAATAAACTAAAAACTATAAAATAAAATAATAATTTAAAAAATTAAAAAACCGACTTCAAAAAACCACTAAAATGTAAGAAATAATTTAAGGTTTACACAAATTCTACTCGTATGTGACAGTACAAATATACCTAAGCAGGAACTGTTCTTTTTTGAAGTTGGTGCCATATTTCTTCAGATTACTTTGTCACCGCACCAACATCAAAAAAGAACAGTTCCTGCTTAGGTATATTTGTACTGTCACATACGAGTAGAATTTGTGTAAACCTTAAATTATTTCTTACATTTTAGTGGTTTTTTGAAGTCGGTTTTTTAATTTTTTAATCTTGTATTAATTCGATATTATTTTGGTTACAAAATTGTACGTCAGAATTGTAGCTCAGCAATGGATAAGGACATTATGCAGGTAATGCATACCGGTAGGTAACTAAATCCTGCTTTTAAACCGGTCCATAGCACATAAGAACTACCTCCAGACCTGCTTAGTTACTAAGGTTAAGTTAACTATGTACATATTTGTTAAAACTAGCTACGATACACAGATTTATCGAAAAAATGTGTTTATGAAACAACAGAGAAAGACGACACTCAAATCATGTCAACAGTCAATGCCAGCACTGATAAGGATAGCAAATAGAAACTGGTTAGTTACATAACCCATAAATTAAAACTTAATTGATGCAAGTTCCAGTCAGACCAGACTCGAAGCTTGATCAAACATTCTTTTTTGTTATTTAGTTTAGTTCATTCTTACTTTCTTACATAAGAACGTGGACCTTTGAATATTTGTATACGCGTTACAAATATGAGTTAAAGATTACAAAGGCAATTAGGTATGAGTGGGTATTACGTTGAAAGCAACAACAGTGATGATAATAAATTGATAAAGACGCTAGATAATTGAAGTCCCAAGTCAGATGTTGCGCGGGCGCAGAGAACGATCGCTAAATGAAATAACCGAGCAATTTAGTCCGACCCGTTCATCCGTGCAGTGTAGTCGTATTTAGTTTTGTATCAACTGGTTTAACTGTTTGTTTTTTTAGACACGTGTGTGAGTGTGTTGAACTATGGGTCTGCAGAATGCTGATGATGCGAAAGGCGGTGTCGGTACAGAGCTCGTGTTCTATGTCAATGGAAAGAAGGTAAGCTATTTTCAAAATAAAGTTTTGACGATGATAATGATAACTTATTAGAGCTTAGAACTTTTTCTAGTTCACTGCGTGCGTTTTGTTAGTCGGTAACTTAATTTGAAGGTCTTACCAACATAACTAGGTATCTGTTGTTAACTAGATACCTAGCTGAACTTGAATTCACGGGTTAATTACTCATAATTTAAGATCCGTGACTCTATCGTCATTGTTCTGAGGACTAAAAATAATGGATTTATTTAAGTAGTACAGTCGGGTGCAAAGAAATCTGACTGCTTTCATGTTGCATTGTGACTCCGAGAGGGGGTGAGGTTTCTTTACCCGAAAATGTACTACTGGTAGGTACTCAATTAGAATCGAGTCAGATAGATGCGTACTGAAATAAAACCATTGTTAGAGGAAAGAGCGCTAGCATTTAAAGTCACTGTGCACTGTAGTTTAGGAATTATTATTATCATTATCACTTCTGATTATCTCTTAAACTTTGAATGACAATAAGAAGTAGGTGCATGTGCACCTATACCTGCTTAATTATTATTCAGTACCTAAACGATCACATCATGAGATCATATAGAAATAGATAGGAGTAAACAACTAGGTACAGCAGTACCTACCTATTTAGGTAATCCCTTCCATAGACGCGCCTATGTCATGTCAACCATAGGTAGGTACCTACATAAGTGCTTCCATTCATTTGTAATTTTATTGTTGATCTGAAATAAATTCACAAGTGCTGATTGTTGCATCATTATTATTAACAACTCGCGTCAAAAGTCTGCGAGTCAACGCTGCCCTGATAAATGTTGACCCTATGTTTCTGATGGTAACATTAAAAGTATTATATGGATAATAATATCTAGTTATCATAATAATAGGCATAAAGAGGCAACAATTAGTATAAGTACGTACATACTACATAGTATATCTACCTATGTATAATCCGCGTTGTTATATGCTTACTTACTTCTATGGATTGGATACAAATATGAGCATTTATGTTTTCTCTATGAATATGAGAGTTATATATTTATTTGATACTTTATTGCACAAATATGAAATATAAGTGTACAAAAGGGGGACTTAATGCTATATTTAGCCTATGTAGCAAACATTTATTTTTAACTGAATTAATGATTATGGATTATGAAAACATAAAATAGCCAGGTAAATACGACCAATCCTATTAATATTTGTATGGGATAAATTTCACAAGTTATCCTAAAGTGGGTGCAGCAATGCACCTCTGCCTACCCCGCAAGGGAGTACATTAGTACAAGGCGTGAGTGCGTGTTTTTTTTTTTTTTTTTTTATCCTATATACCTACGCATGAACAGACAAACGTACCTAGTCTGCTAAATAACACCAGAATTTACCACACACCACACATAACCATTTCAGGTGGTCGAGCCTAACCCGGACCCAGAATGGACCCTGCTCTGGTACCTGAGGAAGAAGCTGCGGCTCACCGGCACCAAGCTGGGCTGTGCTGAGGGCGGCTGTGGAGCCTGCACTGTCATGATCTCTAAGTACAACCGGAGAGAGAGCAAAGTCGTGTATCCTTTTAAATATTAATTAGATGTAAAAAAGTTGTAACAGATATTGCAACCTTTGAAGGAAATGTTTCTGAAGTCATGTGTCCAGCCAGTTTTAAAGTTGGCACGACATTTTTAAGTTAAAAATACAAGACCAATAACCTTATATTATGTAGGTAGGTATTGTAAGTATAAAGGATATGGACGTATAACGGTTATAGTCCTCGTATTCCTATACGGAAAGCAGAGTTAGTGGTAGTGGAGTAGTAAATCATTAAAAAATAATATAGTTACAATATTCATAATTACACTGTCTAACTAGATTCTAATAGGTACGTTGTTCTTCTCAATGATTACCTTAATGACACAATCAGTCATCTAGCAGTCAACGCCTGTCTAGCCCCAGTCTGCTCTATGCACGGCCTCGCCGTCACCACCGTGGAAGGAATAGGGTCCACCAAGTCGAAGCTACACCCGGTACAAGAGAGAATAGCCAAAGCACACGGATCCCAGTGCGGCTTCTGCACCCCTGGTATCGTCATGTCCATGTACACCCTACTGCGAAGCTCAGACAGTATAAAATTCGAAGACATGGAAGTCGCCTTCCAAGGCAACCTCTGCAGGTGCACAGGATATCGAGCCATCATCGAGGGATACAAAACTTTCATTGAAGACTGGGAAAACAGAAGAGTATCCAATGATTCTAATGTTCAGAATGGAAAAGGAGTCTGCGCAATGGGAAAAGATTGCTGCAAGAACAAAAAGAACCATGAAACAGATGACAGTGAAACTCAATACATTTTTGACAAATCATCCTTCTTGCCGTATGACGCCAGTCAAGAGCCAATCTTTCCACCAGAGCTGAAGCTTTCATCTATGTATGATGATCAAGAGCTCATTTACAGGGGAAAAAAAGTCACCTGGTATAGACCAACTGAATTGAAAACACTTTTAAAACTCAAAACGCAGCACCCAGATGCTAAAATTGTGGTCGGAAATACAGAAGTAGGAGTTGAAGTAAAATTCAAACACTGCGTGTATCCTGTAATAATAATGCCTAACAGTATCCCAGAACTAAACAACATAACGGAAACGAAGAATGGATTTACTGTTGGAGCGTCAGTAACACTCTCAGAGATGGATAATGAATTTAGGAAACAAATAGATATACTACCTAAGTACAAAACTAGAACTTTAAAAACAATTGTAGATATGTTGAACTGGTTCGCTGGAAAACAGATAAGAAATGTTGCAGGAATTGGAGGAAATATTATGACTGGTAGTCCGATATCTGATTTGAACCCGATTTTAATGTCGCTGAAAGTGAAACTTAATCTCTTGAGTGAAAAAGGAGGCCATCGTTCAGTGCAGATGGACGAAACATTCTTTACTGGGTACAGAAAGAATGTGGTCAAGCCCGACGAGATTTTGCTTTCGATTGAAATTCCGTTTACGACGAAATTCCAGTATGTAAAAGCCTTTAAACAGGCAAAACGGAGAGAAGACGATATCTCCATAGTAACAGCAGCGATAAATGTTGAATTCGAAGATAATTCGAACGTTATCAAGAATATTAATATAGCATACGGTGGAATGGCTCCGGTTACAAAAATTGCAACAAAAACAGGGAACTCGCTGAAGGGTCAAAAGTGGAATGAAGAAATGCTTGAAGTGGCTAATGCTGCATTATTGGAAGAGTTGCCACTCCCTCCATCAGTGCCGGGAGGCAACGTACTGTTCCGACAGGCTCTGACCATGAGTCTATTTTTGAAGGGCTATTTAGTAATTGCCAAAGAAATGTCAGCGGACTATATTCACAAGGACATGATAAAACCGTGTCACTTGAGCGGTGCAGACCAATTTCACGGAGTCATGCCGAAAAGCTCTCAATACTTCTCACTCATCGGTGACCAGCAGGTCAAGAGCGATGCAGTTGGAAGGCCTGTCCAGCATATGTCAGCGTACAAACAAGCCACTGGTGAGGCTATCTACTGTGATGACATGCCGACAGCTGAAGGTGAATTATATTTAGCATTTGTGACAAGCACAAAAGCTCACGCCAAAATTTTATCTGTTGATGCCTCAAAGGCACTGGCAGATCCAGATGTTGTAGCATTCTTCTCCGCTAAGGATGTCACTGCTGAACAGAACATGATCGGTGCTATATTCCACGATGAGGAATTGTTTGCATCTGAAAAAGTAACCAGTCAAGGACAAACAATAGGCGTCATAGTAGCCAAAGACCAAGCGACGGCTCAAGCAGCAGCTAGAAAAGTAAAAGTAGAATACGAAGAGTTACAGCCGGTAATTATCACGATAGAAGATGCCATTAAATTGGAGTCATATTATCCCCAATACCCGAAATCAATTAAAAGAGGTGATGTGAACGCAGCTTTCGAAGATAAGAACAATGTGATTGTTGAAGGCGAATGTCGAATGGGTGGCCAAGAACACTTTTACCTAGAAACACATGCGGCATTTGCCATCCCGAAGGGTGAAGACAATGAATTAGAAATCTTCTGTTCGAGCCAACATCCAACTGAAATCGCTGTAAGTATTTTACAAAATTTAGTTTAAACTTCAGTCTATTAAAGGTATATTTAATGTATTTTTATCGATTCCAGAAACTTGCAAGTCATGTATTACATGTACCGATGAACCGCATAGTTGCTCGTGTAAAGCGCATGGGAGGTGGATTCGGAGGAAAAGAATCCCGTGGTTTGCTTGTCGCCTTGCCCGCTGCTCTAGCGGCTCACAGATTGGGTAAGCCAGTCCGATGCATGCTGGACAGAGACGAAGATATGGTGATGACAGGGACAAGACATCCGTTCCTCATCAAGTACAAAGCAGTCGTAACAAAGGAGGGCAAAATGGTTGGCGCTAAAGTGACTATTTACAACAACGGAGGATATTCGTTCGATTTGTCTGGACCTGTAAGTAATTTTAGTTTCTTGAGATGTAAAATAAGTTCGTTTTATAGCTGGTGATCATTTTAAATGTATGTAAAATATTTTTCAGGTGGTGGAAAGAGCTATGTTCCATTTCGAGAATGCATACTACATTCCCAACGTAGAAGTTACGGCTTACGTCTGCAAAACCAACTTGCCATCCAACACTGCTTTCCGCGGCTTTGGTGGACCCCAAGGAATGTTCGGAGCTGAAGTTATGGCGCGTCATATCGCCCACAAATTGGGAAAATCTCCAGAGGAAATAAGCTACATGAACCTGTACAAAGAGAATTTGACCACACATTACGGCCAGGAGTTGGTGTACTGCACCCTGCAAAGATGTTGGAATGAGTGTGTTCAGAAAGGCAATATGGCTGCGAGGAAATTGGAAGTAGAAAACTTTAACAAGTAAGTGAGCTTATTTAATACATATTATTATGTACTTTGCCGATCATATAAAAACATGCAGCGATACATACCAGCCACTACTAACGTATAATATTTTCTATCTTTCAGGCAACACAGGTGGCGCAAGCGCGGCATAGCTATTGTCCCGACTAAGTTTGGAATAGCTTTCACCGAGAAGTTCTTGAACCAAGCCGGTGCTTTACTCATCGTCTACCTCGACGGATCCGTCTTGCTCTCCCACGGAGGCACTGAAATGGGACAAGGACTGCACACGAAAATGGCCCAAGTGGCTTCAAGAGTGCTGGGAATCGACATTTCCAAGATCCATATCAGTGAGACCTCCACCGATAAGGTTCCGAATACCTCAGCAACCGCTGCCAGCGCTGGCTCAGATTTGAACGGCATGGCGGTTCTGCAAGCTTGTGAAAAGGTTGTCGCTCGATTACAACCATACAAGGAAAAGAACCCAGAAGGTAAATGGGAGGACTGGGTCAATGCTGCCTTCTTCGACAGAGTGAGCCTGAGTGCGACAGGGTTCCATGCTACTCCTGATATCGGTTACAATTTCAAAGAGAACACCGGAAAGCCCTTCAATTACTTCACGTATGGAGCGGCTTGTACCGAAGTTGAGATCGATTGCCTGAGCGGAGACCACCAAGTCCTACGAACCGACATTGTGATGGATTTGGGAGAGAGTTTGAACCCAGCTATCGACATTGGGCAGATCGAAGGAGGCTTCATGCAAGGATACGGCTTGTTCACCATTGAAGAGCTGATATACTCTCCAACTGGTACCTTGTATTCGCGAGGGCCTGGCGCCTACAAAATACCTGGATTCGGTGACATACCTCAGGAGTTTAATGTGTCTTTACTAAAGGGGGCACCCAATCCAAGAGCTGTTTACTCTTCAAAGGTGAATATTTTATCCATTAACATTAACTCGAAAGCTTTTCTTTACCATAAGCTAAATATAAATAAACAGGAGCCACAGACATATAGGCTGTGACAGGAGCTCATTTCTACACAATTTACAATACATTTTGGCATATAACAATTCCTTTTACCTCTATCCAACAGGCGGTAGGCGAGCCACCCCTATTCCTGGCGTCATCAGCATACTTCGCCATCGTGGAGGCCATCAGGGCGGCGCGCGCCGACGCCGGGGTGCCACTGGACTTCCAGCTAGAGGCGCCAGCCACCGCCGCCAGGATACGCATGGCGTGTGAGGATGATATCACTAAGAAGGTAAGGTTTATTTTGATTATGTTTTATATGGGGTGGGGATGTGGAGTGAATGAGGATATGACAGAGGATAAGGTAAAATGGCGTGACATGACCAACAAAGCCGACCCTAAATAAGGATAAGGCAAGGAAGAAGAAGAAGATGGGGTGGGGATGATGCGGTTTCTCCAACGTTGGTTAACCAATGTTAGCTCATATAATATTTCGTCTAAAGAAAGTCTCAGTCGTACGTACGTAGTTTGTGGACGAAAAGTATGTTGGGCGTCACAATGATGATGTGGGCTCACCAGTTCATGGGTCAATCGACTGTGGACGTTTTATATAGGAATGCGGTTTTGAACCAAATAACATAATTATTTAAAAAAAAACATTCTTATTGTACTTACCCTGCTTGTTCGTGTTCATCAATTTATATTGTTTATGATTTTTATCCTTAGTTAGTAAAAATATCGGTTTAACACTTGATTAAACTTACATAACCTTTTCATGAAGCAAATTTTGCTGGATTATCATATATTTTCCTCTCTTCTTTTTCAGTTGCCGAAACATGAGCCGGGTACCTTTGTGCCGTGGAACATTGTGCCTTAGATGTGTTATTATAACTACTAGAATTATATATAATTTTATATACTCACTCTGTTTTACACTGATATTGTTATTTTTTATATTATTATTATGTAAATAAACTACATAAGAATATATTTTGGTTTTATGGCAGTTTTATTCATCTTTAGCTTAAATTTGATGTACTTATATGTAAACTAAATGTCAATCTTATTCGAATCATATTGGGTCGAATGTTGGGATAAATCAGAAAAGGCGTATTTAAATAAAATCATTTATTTAAAAATCATATCTAATATTATACATTAATGACTAACGAAACAATTATTTCAATAAGTTAAATTGCTCATCATTTGGAATAACAGGCATTTGTAAGTTGTGATACTCAAAAAAATGTCCAATAAAAATTCGGTAACGATAGAATGATAGAATTAATAGTTAAGTATTTCATAATAAGTAAGTATCCTATTCAAGAGGTAATTAACTAGATTACGAAAAAAACGAATGGCATTTTAGTGTAGGAATAGGAACATCATAAACGGTTTGAAAGTGAATTTAGCGAAGATAGGTATCATCAGGTACAGATAGAAAAAATAAATCTTTGGTGCCTTCCAAAGAAAATATAACATACCCACCTACACAATTTACAAAATGCTAAATGCATATTTTATATAAAAGTGTGGCATTTCCAATTACAATATCCTAATTAGCATAATAGCCAAAACCTAATACGATAAAGTATTTTATTTATAATCATATCATATAATATGTAAAAAATATTAATTGATCAACATAAGGAAGAATTTTCACAGTTATTTCCGGGTTGCTTATAAATAGTCAATTGCGTTTATTATACATGGTGTTCGGTTTGTTTTTTACATTATACAATAAATACATATACTAATACAAATATTGGATTGCGTATTGTAAGTTATTTATTACTTATCTGACTCTGACGAACAACCGGAACCGGAACTAGGCCCTGAAATTAAAAGTTAAGTCAACAACACATATGAATGAGTTTCCATTGGTATTAATTTTGTGAACGGCATACATGGCATTATTTTACTTTATATATTATTATTATTATTTTTTTGTGACTATATTGTTTACTAACATAGGCTAAGGACACATTGTTACTAACACATTGTATGGATTTAATAATCTGAAAATAAATTTATTGATTGATAATCTATGATGAGATGTGCTAGGCTGCAATGCAATATTCATTTGGCCACATAGCATAGTATACTATGTGCTCCTAATCACTAGTACCGCAGAAAAAACATGAAGGTTCAAATTCCAAGGCCAAAGTTTCACAAAATATGTCTGTTAGATCATTAACACCCCTGTTTCATTGTAAGTGTCAAGTGTCATCTAATATAAAATTTCCATATTTAATTAATGACAGACGTGTCATAAAAGTCCCTACTCTCTGATTTTTAATTGGAAAGAATTCTGACATTTTATAAGTGATGCTACTAAAAAAGTTCTTTACCGAAAAAATGAAAAATTATGAAAAAGTAACATATGTGTTAATCCAGGGTGTCAGCTAACTTCATTCCAAATTTCATTAAAATCGGTTCAGCCGTTTTGACGTGAAGAAATAACAAACATACACACATACATACATACATACACATATACACTTACAAACTTTCGCATTTATAATATGAAGTAGGATCACGACTCACGACCCATGTATCGAATTAATTTTAATTGCTTTATTTTATTCTTTAGCATGGCATCACTTCCTACTAAATTCAGGGATGATAAACCTTTTTAATCAATTTCAAAAAAAGATTGTCTATTCGGTAAGTACATATAATATGTTTGGTATGTATGTAAGATTATTGGAACTGCACCATATTGACATATGACAATATACGAGTATTAGGGCTAATAAACAAATATTCAAAATTTTATAAATGTTTATGTACCTATGTACGTTTATATGCTTGTTGGTATGTATGTTTGTCCACGCATATCTCCGAAACGATTGATCCGATTGTCACTATTCTTTTTGAGGGTTCCGTACCTCAAAAGGAAAAAAAGGAACCCTTATAAGATCACACTTTGTTGTCACCACCTTTTTTCTCGGAAACGGGTAAAGATATCAAGCTGATATTTCGTATAGATGTACATAATTATGATGAAATTAAAAGGAAAACTACCTCAGGTAATTAAGTATACTTGTACGGAACACTCACTGCGCGAGTCCAACTGGCTCAGTCGGGTAAGCGCCCGCTTCTCAAGCAAGAGATGCGGGTTCGAATCTCGGCGCTGACATGTAGGTAACAATGAGTTCTTTGAATTTAAGTACAATGTATACCATCGCTCTTAGGGAGAAGGAAAACATCTGTGATCATATGTGAACCCACCAACACCGCAGTGGTCTTCTCGTCGCCCATACCACAAAGTCTCAAGACGAAAGTCTTTGATCAGTGTGTCCTACCGGTTATGACCTATGGGGCTAAAACGTGGACACTTACAGTGGGACTGGTTCACAAACTGAAGGTCACTCAGCGAGCTATGGAAAGAGCTATGCTTGGAGCTATGCTTGAAAGATCGCATCCGGAACGAAGTAATCTGACAGAGAACTAAAGTCACCGACATAGCTCACCGAGTTAGTAAGCTTAAGTGGCAATGGGCTGGTCACATCTGTCGAAGAACCGATGACCGATGGGGTAAACGTGTTCTGCTGTCTTACTCCCAGCGATGAGTCGCTGACACAATTTCACCTGTATCGCTAATTTGGTACCACCACCGCACATTTTAGACTCACAGTTTGCTGTGACGACACGCAAGCCAGTCAGTGCACACAATACAATTTTATAGAGCGACATCTCTTTTTTTTACCTCTATTCAAATACGAACGCAACATCGCCCTGACATCGGCGCGGCTACCGTTTCAAAAATAATTACTAGTTGTTTTTAGATATATTTTCTACGACAGCGATAATTATATAAGATAATTGAGATTATCTTTAATTGTATTTTTCACTGTTTGTAATATATTTAGGTAGGTACGGTAATTATTTCTCACCGTAGGTAAATCCCCTTTTAATTTGGAGCGCCGCACTTAATAAAATGGATACAGGGACTAAAAAAAATATATATATTATAGTCTCAGATGTCCAGACTCGTATTGAAAAAGTGCCCAGCCCAAAAAGGTTTGTGATCTCTGATTTGTCTAAAATTGATAACTGTCAGAATTCCGTAAGATTACTAATAACAGTGTAATTGGACATAATGACTTTTAGAATTTGGCCCTTCAATTAATATTCTCACCTGAATGTCTGGAGTAGCGTCTCCGCCGCGGCGACCGCGTGGGGCTGTCGGAGTAGGCCTCCGTCTCGGTGTCCATCACAGGCCCGTTGTGCCGCGAACCGCGCCCGCCATCTTTGCTGTATCTGCGGGGGGAGGCGGAGTTAACGATGCGTTCACATTTTTGGCAAGTGAAGGTGTTTGTGATGCGTTCAAGATATTCGTTTTAGAGTGAGATAGATATATTGTGGTCTAAGTGTGGCCTACGGTAGGAGGGGCCTGTGTCGACGACTTATTGCTATGTTTACTTCATTACTTTTAAACTAACGCATGCCGATTGGTAAAGGATAGATTCTCAGATCCAGCTGTGTGGTGTGGTGTGCTTAGTGGCGCAGTTGCCTAACGATCAGCGTTTGGAATGTACAGGAGCTACAGTCGTCAAAATATAAAAGACCCGTTTGGACAGCTCCAAAATGTATGGGATGACAGCTGGTGTCAAATCTAAATCATTAAAAATCTAAACAATAAGTAACTTTTGGTGCTTCAATAGTTCTTTTTCCTTTCGACCGTTAAATAATAAGCCAGATTATGTATTTCATCGAGTAAATCAAGAGTAAATAGCAAATTTGTTTAGCTGTCCGGACGGGCCTATTATATTTTGACGACTGTAGCTGCGACTGTTATTCTTACCGCGATGTAGGACTGCATGGTATGTAATTTATTGAGTTCTACATATTTCGCTTTACCGCCATCTGGCGGCAGTCGTCGTAACTTCTTGGCTAGGTTAGCTTACTACGCTTACCTTTCCCTAGAAAGCCGCCGCCGTCTATCAGGCGAGTAGCGACTATCAGGCGAGTACCGCACGGTCCCTGGCGAGTAGCGGCCAGGCGAGTAGCGCGACTCGGGCGAGTAGCGTGTCTCAGGAGAGTAGCGACTGTCGGGCGAGTAGCGACGGTCGCCGTATCTGTGGAGTGGGAGAAGTAGGGTTAACACCACTGGCCTCTACGTCTATTACACTTTCTCTCATTCACCTACTATTGCCCAGAACATTGTGGCATATTGGTGACCCTGACGTGATAGATAGGTAAAAAATGTATTTCCTCCATTTCAACATAACCCAAGGAAGAATACAGAACGTTCAATCAGAAACCGAAAAGGTGTGTTAAAGCAGACCAAAAATATGAGGCAACACTGTAACTGCCTGGAAGAGATCGCTTTTAGCGATAAGGCCGCCCTTATTGTATTATAGATTTTAAGTATTAAATGCTATTTAAGTATTTTATGTACATTAAAGTTGTACTACTACTACTTGTTAAAAGAAATCTCGAATGAGAGGGAGAGATCTAATGGCGTACAAGACACTTATTCAAGGCTCAAAATTTTATTTAATTTCAAATATATTTATCTTACCTCGGCGGATGCGGTGAGGGCAGGCGGCCGAGCGGCGGCGGGCGCGGCAGCGGCGGCGGCGGCAGCAGCGGCGGCGGTAGGAACGCGAGCGGCAGCGGCGGGATCGCGCCCTCTGTCGCTTCTAGCGGGGATGATATTCCTGTGGAGGTTAAGGTATTGTGAGTTATGACCACGTCTGAACGGAGCAGCGGTTAGTAGTGTAAACAAGAGGTCTCAGGTAAGATAAGTTCGGAATGGGGCCGATATTTTTTACCTAACTTTAGACTGCAGTCGCTATAGAGGCAGTTGCACAAATTACACTATAGGGTGAGGCCAGACGAGCGTAATTTTGTGAGTTGTAAGTCGCGTATTCGGGGACGAGGGGGGCGTGGAAATTACTCACTCCCCTCGTCCCCGCGCACGTATTTCTGCCGGAATACGCGACTCACAACTCACAAAATTACGCTCCTCTGGCCTCACCCCTAATTGGCCAAAATAACTTCTAAATCCGTGCTTCGGACGGCTCGTTAAGCCGTGGGTCTCGGTTGCTGTTTCGGCAGTAGTCGGCAAGCCCGGTCAGGAGCCTTCGAGCGGCTTGAAAACATCCGACGTCCGGGTCGAGTTACCCGACCACACTCTCAGCACAGCTTGCATGTGTTGGGTCCACTAAAACCCATGCTTCATGAAAGGAGACCCGTGCCCCAGCAGAGTCGACGTAATGGCTCGTGATGACGATGATGAACTTATAATGACGTACTATGTTGCGGCGACGCGGGCCCCTCGGCGGCGGCAGTGAGAGCGCCCAGTTTCCTCCGCAGCACGGCGCTCGCCTCCTGCTCCGCCGCCGCCTGTCTCTTGGCAGCCCTGGCTTCCAGCCACGCAGTATGGGCGCGGGACTCGAGTTCGGCCACTGTGGTGCGCCGGGAGGATTCCTGTTCGGCGAGCTCTAGGGTTAGCGCGTCGCATTTCTCTCTGTGGAAGGAAACGGTTTTTGTGTTACTAAAAAAAATATTAAAACTTGTAAATCAAAATTTGACATGTTGGCAGCGTTTAACATGACTATATCGAAGTTTTGATGGTAAGGCCCTTTGTGTTTATGTAGATTTTAAGATTATGAAGCATAAAGTTGTAGAAGTTTTTCCGAAGTTGACTTTTTATGGAGGCTGGCGACAGTGTTATAGAAAAGTAATAACACGCGTAGCAGTAGACGAATATTGCTGTAGAATGGACTTTATTAGCTTAGAAAGCAATAGGTAATTGGGTTACGTGATATGAAGGTCAGTACTTAAAGTTAGTGGTAATACACTGGATGATATCTAAATGGAAACTCACTTGAATCGCTGAACCTCTTGTTGCAGCAGTTCTATCTTCTCGACCGTGCTCGCCGATTCTCCCTTCTTGCTCAGGTATAACGCTTCTTTCGTCGATAGCTCTCTGTAACAATGTCATTATCGATAAGTCATGTTATTACATTACATAAAAAAATATATAATTATAAACAAACAAAAACCCGACTGCACGCTAAAAAGATGAAAACAAGCCCCAGTGTTAATGGAAAGTATCGCAGGCGCAGGCATAACCATCGCGCAATTAATACGCTTTTAACGATACCTCATACATCAAAATCTATCAAGCCGTTTAGGCTACAGGAGGGAACAAAGAAACGGACAAACATACATACAAACATACAATCGAAAAACATTACCCTCCTCCTTCGGCAGTCGGGTAAATATGACGAAGAAGTAGATGTAATGTATCATAAATGCGGGCCTTTAAAACAATATCCAGTAAATAATGAGGAGTGGATGCAATAAAAGATTGAGTATTGAGTCTTCGTGCTACAGTTAAAATTTCTGGCGGTTCTAGGCTTAACGGTGGCAACCGGACGATGCTCCGATAGGATATGCATAAAATATTACCTAATGGTTTAACGTATAACGTCCTCTTTTTTGAGTCGGTTAAAAAACGATAACGTGTTTGTCTTTCTTTCAGCTCTATACGGCTCGTTATCGCAAGGAATCTTTGAACTGAGAGGTCAGTGTGTCATTTGTGTTTGTTTAAAACAACAATATAGATAAAGTCAGTATGAAAATTAAATTCAAGGATCTAGTATTAGCTTTTAAATTTTGTGTTGGTGGTATTGGTATTATACCTAGATATTTCATTTATTTTTATTGAAATGTTTCTTAAATTATTAGAATAGCATATTTTATATTGAATGAACCTTATCGATATAACTGTATAAAATTAGTTGAGTACTTTGCAAACTTAGTTACCATAGATAAAGAAAGAAAGAGAGCAATGACTAAGTTCCCAGGTGGAACTTTTTTATTGCTCGTGAGTTTATTATGAAAGTACATACTACAGTCCTTGGCAAGGCAAACTCTTAGGCAGGTCTGGGCTTGCCAGCCATGGTCTACCAATAGTGTAAGCATTGGCTAAGGCTTTTGAATTAAGTTTTAATATTTTTGCTCACACCAGCATTCCCAACAAACGAATGAACCCTTCGTCACTCTGGTAGGCACTATGGAACTAACTTCACTTGGGCTAAGCTACCAGCGATACAGCCGAGAGGCATGTTTGATCTTAGGCCTGGGTCTCCTATTTACGCCGCAGGTCGCTTCCGGCGTCAAGCCGTAGGCCGCGTCACGATGCTCACTATAGAAATGTACTGATGCGGTCTCCCTCACACGCCAACGTTGGCGCGTACATGTAGTGAGCATCGTGACGCGGCCTACGGCGTGACGCTGGACGCGACCTACGGCGCGTAATAGGAGACCCGGGCCTTACATCCGCGATTCCTGAACGAGGGATTTTAATGTCGTAGTTCAAGAAACTCCCACTAGATGGCGCTCATTTGTGTTGCTACCATAGAGGCGGAATTAGTTTCTAGGCATGGTTTTCTATCTCTTCTATCTGAGACAACTTGGTATCTCGTTGGAATCTATGTGCTACGTATTACGTCTATGGTGTATCTATAATCTTTTAAACTCTCTTCCATCCAAAGGTTGTCTGGTAGACATTGCTATAAGCAATAAGGCCGCCTTTTTATACTGTTTTTATTTTTAAGCTTTTTTTGTATTTTTTCTGTTTTTGGTGCAAAAAAAGAGGATTGTATTGTATTGTATTTTTCTGTGTATGTGGTGTATTTGTGTAGTACTAAATAAATATATTTTCATTCTTTCTTTCTTCTTGTATTGTATAATCTACGGTACTAAGGGTGGATTCGTCCAAACATCTCGTTACACGAGAATAACTATACCGGAATAAAATTTTTACGCGAGTAAATATCTGGGATAAGTACATTTGCATTCTACCAAGTTATACCATGATTAATTGAATGAACGAGGAACGAAACTATACTGCAACTAAAATAAAAATAGCTGCGTTTTCAAAGCATGCAACAGAAATGACATGCCAACTTAGTTTGAATGGATTATAATAGTAGGAAATTGTTTATGTTTTAATATTTTATTCGCTGTTGTTATTCTGAGAATTTGCCTTTTAACGTACTTTTGTTTATGATTTGACAGATGTGTTTATATGTCATTATGACGGTTTTCTAATCAGCTGATGTGCTGCCGCCATTACAGAATTACTCTCGGATAAGCTCGTTACACGGTCAATTTTGGCGGTATAACATTGTATTCTTGGGATAAGCTACTTATCTTGGTTTCGGGTTTGGTAGAATGCAAAATCTGCTTACTCGCGAGTAACTGGTAGTTTACTCTCGAGTAAAAAGTTACTCGACGTTGGTCGAATCCGCCCTAAGTGTACTTAGGGTGGATTCGTCCAAACATCACGTTACACGAGAATAACTATACCGGAATTAAAATTATACGCGAGTAAATATCTAGGATAAGTACATTTGCATTCTACCAAGTTATACCATGATTAAATTGAATGAACGAGGAACGAAACTGTAATGCAACTAAAATAAAAATAGCTGCGTTTCAAAGCATGCAATAGAAATGACATGCCAACTTAGTTTGAATGGATTATAAAAGTATGAAATTGTTTATGTTTAAATATTTTATTCGCTGTTGTTATTCTGAGACTTTGCCTTTTAACGTACTTTTGTTTATGTTTTGACAGATGTGTTTATATGTCATTATGACGGTTTTCTAATCAGCTGATGTTGTGCCGCCATTACAAAATTACTCTCGGATAAGCTCGTTACACGGTCAATTTTGGCGGTATAACATTTTATTCTTGGGATAAGCTAGTTATCTTGGTTTCAGGTTTGGTAGAATGCAAAATCCTGCTTACTCGCGAGTAACTGGTACTTTACTCGAGAGTAAAATTTACTCGACGTTGGCCGAATCCGCCCTTAGTGTACTAACTTCATAAGCTCAGCCTCCCTCTCCTGGAAGTACTTCTCGAGCACCTCGAGCCGCGTGCAGGCCTCGGCCGCCTGCTGCCCGCGCGCCCTTAGGGCTTCGCTGTTGGCCGACAACTCCTCGGCTAGACGGGTGCGCTCCGCTAGCTCTGACTGCAAAGGAAGGGGGGTTTTAGTTGGCATTTTGTACACAAATGCCAAGTTGTAGAACGGAACTTTAAGCTAATGTCGATATTAAATCAATGTCTGTCTGTTTCAGTCCGTATATTCTGTCAAGAAAACAATATATTTAAGGTCGATATGAGCTTAAAGTTCCTTTCTGCAACTCAGCTAGTCTTTCGAATACCAAATTTGAAATACTTTGTAGAGCTCCTACATATTATGTGTATAATAATCCCCGTGAATTAAAAAAGAACTGTATAGAGGACCATAAGACAGGTGTGAGAAAGGAAACCTATGTTAGGAAACCTATGTTTAAATGTTGATGTGTGATCATGTGTCACTTTTTACTATATTTTATATCTTTTACACAAAACCCAAATGTGTCTTGCGTTGATCTGGCGTTATGTCCTTAGGCTTATATTTACAGGTTTAGTTTTACTCACTTTAAACTTAGATTCGAATGAGTTCTTCTCCTCTAGCGCCTTGGCCAGTTGCGCTTTTATTTCCGTGTGGTCGATCAATGACGACACATCAACATTGGACGAGCCGCCAGCTTGAAGCTCTTTCAGGGCATCCTGTAAATAGACACAGTCATTTAATTTTATTACCAAGCGATTGTTAGTTTTAAGTGCAAGATAGTAAAGAGTTCTGTCAGGGCGTTTATTAAGTATATAAATCAACGTATAAAACAATGTCTTAAAAAAAGATAAATTAGGAACACAAACATGACGATGTTCTTTTTCTGAACCGGAATACGAAATACATTTTAGTAAATGAAATCGAGTATTCAACCGCAAACATTCAACTTCCTTTGCTTTTAACCAGCCTTCACCTTTATAATTTAATTTGGTTCCATAGGTAAAGTTAATCAGGCTGTAAGTCAGATACTTTTACTGATAAAACTTTTAACTGTAAGTGCCACACCCTACACTCCCATTTTAGCAAGAACCTGAATTAAATTTACCTTCAATGCCGATATTTCGTGCCGCTGCAGCTCAATAGTGTTGGCCGCGTCAGAAAACTTATTATTTAACTCTTCAAGCTCCGTCTTTTGTCTCTTCATATCGTCTAAGGCAGCTTCGGCGGATACGAATTTAAGCTGGAAGGAGTCCCGGTCGCGACTCACTGATATTAACTCCTCCTCAAAAGCTTGAAGCTTCTCTGAAAATAAGAATAGAGATTGTTAATATTATTCGTTTTTACAAACGTAATATATGTAAAATAAAATGTGCCTGCATCATTATACAAAACGGGAACTATATTTCTTGCCAGCAAAGTTTATTTTTGTCATCAACTTGTATCAGCAAATTAATAGATCAACCGCAACAATATATTTTTGTCCTCAAATAAATAAAAAGTGTCCTCTGGTATGAATCAGCAAATAATATCAATACAAAAATCTAAAATAATAGATGGATTGCCAAAAAATTTGAGTTCATTACATAAATAAAAACTTTGTATGCAGAATATTATTTTTGCTCCTCAAATAATAACTGCGCCCGCAGAATAGTAGATTTGCCAGCAAATTTATTGACTCTAGGTCGCATCTTGCGATTTCTTTTTAATTCATATTTTATCAGCATTGCAGTAGTTACATTATGATTGGTCCAGTCTTCTTCTTCGATCGTGTGAATGCACTAAGCTAACTTCCTCCAGTGTTTTGCTACTCTTATTGCGAGATCATTGGCCTTCATCAGGTCTCCTTGACTGCACTTTGGGGCATTAGGACACTCTAAAAGATGTGACGTAGTCTGGAGGCTTCCGCAACTGCATAGAGTGCTGGCATTGGCTGGGAGCATATCCCATCGCCTCAAATTGTCCTTCGTCCGGGCAACGCCAGCCCGGAGGCGGTTTAGTGTTTTCCATACAGACCACTCTTCACCCCCTCCAGCAGGCAGCTCCTCGGCTGGCTGGACAAACTGACGCAAGTGGGAAGTATCGGCTCTCCAGCGGCTCAACCTGAACTCCTGCGCTGTCTCGTTAGTCAGCGGTTCGGTTGTGACGAAGCTTCTGCGTGATTTAAGGCGCTGCTGCACTGGAGCATGACCATACAAGGGATGGCGCAAGTCATTCAGTTGTTTCCAGCGCTCTTGAGCCGCAGCGGCCTGTCTGCGAACCGCTGGCGGTGCTATTCCAGCGAGCAGGTATAGTTTATCAGTCGGAGTTGGTTTTAAGCAGCCTGTAACCAGCCGACAGGTCTCATTTAGTGCGGTGTCCACCTTCCCAGCGTGAGCCGAATTGTTCCATACTGGGCATGCGTATTCTGCCGCGGAGTAACTCAAGGCTAGGGCTGAGGTTCGTAGGACATGCGGGTGAGCCCCCCAAGTTCTACCGGTCAGGCGACGAAGAATGTTGTTTCTTGCGACCACTTTCATCTTTGTGTTGGTGCAATGGGCTTTGTAGGTCAAGGATCGATCCAAGGTAATGCCAAGGTATTTAGGGTTCGGGCAGTTCTCGAGCCATTGACTCTCCCATTGCACGTGAAGTGGGCGCGTCGCCTCGCGATTCTTCAGGTGAAAAGCACATAGCTTCGTCTTGCTGGGGTTAGGACGCAATTGGTTGGCCTCATAGTAGGCAGACAGCTCCGCCAGTGCAGATGTCAGCCCCTGCTCTACACTCTCGAATGTCTTGCGCTGACATGCCAATGCGAGGTCATCTGCGAACAGTATATGCTTCATACCTGAGATAATCGGCTGGTCGTTGGTGTAGATGTTAAATAAAAGAGGGGCCAGAACGCTACCCTGTGGTAGCCCATTTTTTTGACGTCGCCATCTACTGTCCTTTCCCTGATGAGTTACGTAAAACCTACGATTACTCAGCATCTGTTCTATGACACGAGTAAGGTGGTAGTCTTTAGTCAGGTTGTAGATTTTTGTGATCAAGCGGCGATGGCTGACTGTGTCGTATGCTGCCGACAGGTCCACGAGAGCAACCCCTGTGACTTTACCTTCCTCGTAACCGTCTTCTATATACTGGGTTAATGATAACGCCTGGCCTGTACACGATTTTCCAGGGCGAAACCCAGCCTGTTGAGGGATTAACTTATCATCCAAAGTACTAGTCATTCTGTTCAGAATAAGTCGTTCAAGAATTGGTCCAGTTATTAAAACATTATAATTCGTTAGCAATTTAATACATGAGTTTACAAATTAGCGGAGACGGTGCTATGGAGAGAGCTATGCTTGGAGTTTCTCTGATGGATCGTATCAGAAATGAGATTATCCGTCAGAGGACCAAGGTTACCGACATACTTAGCTGTCAAAATATGCAAGCTGAAGAGGCAGTGGGCTGGTCATATCTGCCGAAGAACCGATAACCGTTGGGGTAGACGAGTTCTCGAGTCGAGACCACGAACAGGCAAACGGAGCGTGGGACGCCCTCCTGCCCGCTGGACTGACGATCTTAGGCGGATAGCCGATAGTGGTTGGATGAGGAAGGCAGAGGACCGAATGTTGTGGCACTCCTTGGGAGCGGATCTATCTCCACCAGTGGATGATTATTGGCTGATGATGATGATGATGAAAAGAGGAAGTTTAAGTTTTAATTACAATAAGATTGCTTTTGATTAGAAGAAGATTAAGGTTTAAGTTACAATTAGAAGAAGGTTGTTTATGTTGTTTTTAATTAAGAATATTGATGATTTAAACTTAATTTTTTGTTTCATTTAAATATTAAACATAACATCGAGTTATGTGGACATACCTATTAAAATATATACATAAATGTTAACTTGCCACTTGATCATAAATCCCGGCAATTTTAAGTGATTAATTGTTGAATTGATTTAAAATTGTTTGGGGGCAAAAATTTGCTGGCAAATCTACTATTTTGCCTTCAAACCTATTATTTAGCAAATTCAAAACGGATTTAATTGGCGATCGTTTAAATGACACCCATACAAAACTACTTCAGAAAATTGGGAAGTAACTTTGCAAACTCAAATTAGTAAGTATTGGAAAACACTTGTGTAAATCTGTATAAGGTCATGTTGTATGTAAATAGAATTATTGGTAAAGACTCAAAATACATGTTTAACTACAGCTGTACAAAGTTAGCATGCATGCACAATAAAATTTAATATACAATAGAGTGCTTTGCTTACACATGAATTACATTTGCAAACAGGAATAATCTTTACTTAATTTCTACAATAATACTTACCATGCACTCTTACAGAAAAGGATTCAAGGCTGATTAATTGTTGAACTTTGGTTTACCAGTAATGTTTTGATACCCCTTTCGGAGCCTATGTGACCATAAATTGCACTTTTATCACTATAGTAAAGTTCCATTATCGATAAGATAGCTTCGGAGCGCTCATTAGAAAATAGTGACATAGTACAACTAAATGGCCAACTAACGTGAATTGTACTGTGCACAGAGACGTAATAATTCAATACTCACGGTTCAACTCCGCAATATGCTCTTCCGACTGAGCCCTTTCAGCTAAAAGCTCACTCAATGTATTCTCCACTTCTCCTAATGTATTCTGCAATTCCCCAGCAGTATTCTCTGAGACTCGCAGTAGTTTCTCGTTATCGTCTAAGGAATGCCTCAGTCTTTCGTTTTGAGCCATCAGCTCTTCGATTTCGTCTTTCAAAGACTTGACCATGTCGTCCATGCCGAAGGAACTGTCCTCGATGCCGGCTAGCTTGCTTTTAGTAGTCGTGAGCTCTTCTTTGAGGATCTCACACTCCTGTAATTAAAAAAACAAATATACTTAAGTAAAAGCATACAGAAAATATGACATCACCTATGAACCTACAGTTTTCTCACATGATTTGTATACTACTTTAGCTGGCGAGAAACCAGTCTAAGCGAGATGGCTAGATATTTCCATAAATATTTAATTTGATACAAAATGGCTATTATTAATTTTATGAGATTTTTCCTAAACCTAATTGACTGCAAGTAGATAAAACATATTCCTCTCAATTAATCTAAACATCTAAGCTTTTATAAAACTTAATACTAACTAACTGAGACACCAACCTTTGTGGAACAAAGCAAGTCCCTTTGCAATGAGTTCACCATTCCCACAAACTTGCCGTCTTGCCTCTTAACATCTATGTAGTAGTAGCCGAGAGTGAACAGCAGCATGGAGCCAGCGCTGGTCAGCAGGAACATGAGGAGACGACTGTTCTTGCCTTGGCTTCCGTCTTCGGGGAACTCATGTTTGAAGCAAGTCTCACCTGAAGAGAAAGATAAGTTTGATGTTGTTTGTGATATTAACAGTGTGTAATGTTTGAATAGGTATCTGTGTTTTGTCTCAGTTTAAGGTTGGCAAATGAGACAAATAAATTTAATAACTATTTAGATCCATGTACTATATAACTTTAGGTTTTGTTATCAGTTAGATCTGCTCAGTTATTCAGCTCAATGACCTAGAATTGAGATATACCAGTAGTTCACCACTGTTTTGATATAGTCAGTAAATATTACCAGATAAAATATTATCTACATCTAATCAGATGATTTAAGTAACTCTCAAAGTACATTTCCTAATAATAGATAAATGATAACATTACCTGGTGATGCAAATAGAGCTTTTTCATCACTCCAACCCATCAGGGAGGAGTAGAAAGATGTGAAATAGCCCAGGAATGAAAAACCTCCCTCTTCTTCTACTGGCTCCGCTGGCTCACTCTCATGATTTTCTTGGGAATGATAGATATGCCCTGGATGTAGAGGTGGTGTCAATTCTTCCAAAATACTTTCTAGCTTCTCATTGCTATCTGCTACTGATTCTGTAGTTGTTTCAGTGATGTACAAGCCTTCAGAAGTGGGTGTAGATTCCGTGGAGGACGGCCACATGTCAGAAATAGTTGAATACATGCCAGAGAGGAATCCCTCGGAACTATCCTCTTGAGCAGCAGCCTCAGTGGTTGATTCTGTTGGATCATACTGAGGTATTGCTTCTGTAGTAACACTCTCTTCTGTTATTGGCTCCGAGTAGTAACTAGGGCTGCTTGTAGTTGGTTCCTCTGTGACAGCTACAGACGGCATGTAATTATATTGGCTGTCTGTTATGGGGGCAGCAGTGGTTTGTTCTGGAATTGTTTCAGGAATAGTCTCTTCTATTGGTGGATAAATATAACTTTGCACTGGTTCAATAGTCTCTATAGTAGGTTCTTCAACTTTCTGTGGAGGCTGGGTTGGCATAGGTTCATGTGCAGCTTCTCCATTGACATTCTCTGGAGGGTTGCTGAATACATTCTGGGGAACTTCATCAAATTGAGGTGGAATAGGCACTTCATTTTGGGCCAACATAGGCTTAGATTGCTCCGTGTTCAACAAAATTTCATTAGGCACTTGGGCTTCAGGAATCTCAGGTTGAGTTTCAGTTATAGTTTCCATGTTATTTAATATGTTTGTTGAAGTATTTTGTTCAGTTTCTGTGGCTTCTGGCTGAGTGGGTGGTGGTTCAATGAAGTTGCTCTTCTCGGGCACATTAACAAAATTATCAGATAACATGGAACTGTCACTAGGGTTGGCTAATAAAGGCTGAGCTATTGGAAGTATAGATGCCTCAGGCTCATTTTGTATTGCATTATTTATATCAATAGCTTCAGTCTTAATAATATTATCAATATTTTCTGATCCAATATTTAGTTCAGCTTGAGGCATTTCCTGCTCAGGTACAGAAGCTGGAATAGTTGGTGGCTTAATAGCCGGCACTACAGGAGGACTCACAACAGGAGTGGGTTCTTTAGTCTCAATTGGTACAGTTTCTATATTTTTGTTATTGTCTATTACAATAGAATCTTGTTTTTCTTGGACATTGGACACCTCAATGGTTTCACTTGCAGTATTTTCAGGTGCAGGGATAGGTACAGATGGTTGAGCACTGTCATTATAAACAGTTGGAGCTACCACTTCTTGTTGGACCTCATTTTCATCAGCAGCAGGAGGCAAGGAGGGTGTACTTTCACTCTGAGGCACTTCAGGTGGATTGTCTTGTTGTGGAACGGTGGTTGGTGGCTCTGTAGTATAAATAGTAGTCCCATCAATCACTTCATGGGCTTGCTGAACTTTGTCAGGCTGCACAGCTGGTAGCGGCTGAGCTTTAACCTCAAACGGCTTGATAACCGGCGGGGCTTTCACAAATAGTTTGGTTTCACGAAGAAACTTGGAGTTCACTAATCCCTCTTGACCGTTGATTCGTGCGTACCATAGGTCGGGGTTTGCACCAGCTGATTTCATTAGCACTATCGCGTCAGCATTTGCCTTGAATGATATTAGGTCTGAGTCGCCACTGTTGTAGCTCAGTAATGTTTTCGCTCTGGATATGGGTTCTGAAATAGTAACATGACATTGTAAGAGAAAGTTACAGGACATTGTAAACTAAAGTGTCTGCTTCACCGACTTACCGCTACATTCTTCGTTAACACAATATACCTTGTCCGGTAATCGACAGTGATGTAAGGAAACAAACAACATAAATAAAATTAATCTAAATACAATCATTTTGGCATGTTTTAGACTACAAATTAAAATAAACTAAAATTCACAAGATGTTAGGCCACATCATCTGTCAAATCGCTCATTGAATCGTTCCATTTTATGTAATTTATGTTTGTGAAACTGTGCTATGAATATATTTTCATAAGTCGGTAAATGTAGTTAGATTTAATAGAAAAAATTGAAAAAAATTATAACTCATAAGTGTATAAAGTAATAAGTCACTGTGATGAATAGAACCATTACTGTTATCAATAATAGTCATATCTGCATTACGAAAAATGGAACGTGATAAATGATAGTTGCAGGCAAAGAAAATATTATTCAGTACAGCCATACAAATCATTATTATTCTGAAGTTCATTTGGTTTAAAATCAAAATCAAGGAACAATACAAAAACAATTTACTTATAAAAATGTCTATAAAATCAAATATTACCCTGATTGACTTATCAAAACAATTACCTTTTGAAATTGGTAAGTTCTACTTTCTCCCATTTAAGATTTATTCGTATTCATTGTTCTGCGCTGGAAATAAATAAATTCGTAGGAGAACTAAATAAGGCCATGTATCGTCTTTGGCTTATATCTTATAATCAAAGGCTTATACCTACTGTAACTAAAAACTCCAGAATACAGTAGGTATTAGGGCGGCCTCATCACTCTTAGCTATATCTTCCAGACAACCTTTGGATACTTACCTAAGTACCTACTTAGTTATATATACCTTACCTAGTTATATTTACCTATGTATGCCAGTATGAGGCAGAGAAATCTCACCCCTCTTAGAAACATTGTTACTATGAGAGGAGGGTCAGGTTTCTCTGCACATGACCGTAGTTACCTATCTCTACGATAATAACTATAGGTACCTATGTACCTAACTCCTAATTGGCCTACGCCTAGTGATCGGCAAAAATATAGGTAGGTATTTTTTGTTTTATATTATAAAACACCACTATGCTTTTCCTACCAACCAGATAATGAACTACGGGAAAAGTTATGTTTTGCTGAGACTCTCGTAATTTCTTGCTGTCACGATGATCGTTTCGAACACGACGACACATCCGAGGATGTGTGTACGGAACCGGAAGCAGAACCCGAAGGATCCGAGGAGATAGTCGAGTTCCAGGAAGCCAAAGAGGTAAAGAGTTATGTGGAGGATGAGGAAGAGTTAGCTGAAGAAGAGAAAGAAGACGATGATTATCATTTCTTCTTCTTCCCGGACTGCGCGAAACCAGCACCTAAAGACAGCCAAGCAACTATAATAATGCAAAATGGGATGCCCGTCATAAACAAATTTAAAAAACCCTCTGTAAAATGCACTTGCCCCTTAGATGAAGACGGCCAATGTAAGTGCTTCCTCAAATACCCTTGCAAATGTGGTGCTAAAACAGCTGCTGAATGTGTATGTGACCAAGCTGATATAGAAAAAATATGTATCTGTCGTCCTCATAAACCCAATTTAAGTTGTAAATGCCACAAAGCTAAAATATGTACTTGTACTGGCGTAGTGGAACCATCTTGCCATTGTAAAAAGGTAAAAAAGGTTTGCGTTTGTGATCCTACCACGTATCCCTACCCTGTATGTCCATGCAAGCCTTGTAAATGTGACCACGAAAGACCAATATCACCGATGTGTGTCTGCAAGCCATGTGTATGCGATGATACACGGTCCCCGGCACCTGTTTGCATTTGTAAACCCTGCATTTGTGAGGGTGAGGAAGATCCTCAACCAGTCTGTCATTGCGGTGACTCTGAATCCGCTGCAACAGTTCACACGAAGACATGGACGTATGAAATGAATGAAGAGGCGTCAGAAGAAGAAAACTTTCCAGAAATTGTGGAACAAAAAGCATCATCCATAAAATGTGATTGCCAGAAACCAGACAAGTGTCAGTGTATGGCGAAAGGAAACAAGGACCCTTGCACATGCCCCGACCAACGTTGCATCTGTGGGTACCTGAACACTTGTCTTTGTGGACCACCGAAATTAGAGCACCAGCGAATGGGTGGATCTGGAGAAGGATCACGTGAATCGGAAAACGAGTCTGTATGCAGTTGTGGTCTCCCACCTGTTTGTAAATGTAAAGGGACTACTGATAATTGCAAGTGTTTTGATAAGGAACCAGAATGCACATGTGGAAACCCTGAAGACTGTCAATGCTTTCGAACGTGTGAATGTGATGACCCTTGTGATTGCGACAAATACGCAGAGAAAGAATGTCAGCAATGTGCTTGCTTGGACCCAATGAAACCTGGAGATCTCGTATGCACTTGTCCTCAAAAGAAACCAACTAATCAATTGGTAAGGGTTAAAACAAAAGATGGATATCGATGGTGTCACCGAGTAGATCCGAAACATACGTTCTTTGACTACGGATATGATAGGTTTGATCTTATTAACAAAAAAAGCGAGACGAGTGAGAAGCTCAAGATTTTGGGGCTCTATGACAAAAAGGATCCTACTGGTGATGGAGCTGGTGAAACAAATGACGTGAACGTACCTGTATACAAGAAAGAGGTTAAAAAGCCTAGTATGGATTGCTGCAGCACTGTTGGAGGTTAAGTATTTACCTAATTATTTCGTATTTTATGCTGAAACACGACCGAGTCAAACATTTAAAAAGTCTTCTGTCGTTCCCTCTCAGGACCCTCCATTGAAGAATCGACATACTTACTTACCGAAGTGTAATTACTTATACTTACCTAACCATAATAACTAAGTACTTGGGTATTAAATATTACTTATTATAAATCTTCTAGGAATGACGATAAGTGTACAACACTTGGGTGAAGACAAAGACAAATTCCTTGTGGAAGTGGTTTCCAACATGTCCAAGGAAGGAGCGAAGACGGGCTCTAAGCTGATCAGTATCGTCGATAGCAACCTCCACACGATGGAAGAAAGCCGGACTGAGTAAGAGATATAACCTATTTAACCTATGTAGGGCCATATGGTAAGGAAAAGTGCGTTGCTAGGTGGATCTTATAAGCTTAACATACCTAGAGGTATAATAAAGTAAATGTATGGCTAAGGTACCTAATCATGCTTTCCCTCAGAAATATAACAAAAAAGGAGAAAATAAGAGAAATGCGCAACTACATGAGCATTTGCGAGACTGGCTACTACAACAAAGTGACGAGTGTGTGCGGAGAAAAGACCCACATAAAGAGGCTGAACCACTCCTTTGAAACTGCACACAATTTCCTTCTAGAAGGTGCGAATATGGTACTGATGAGGTACTTCGCCCTCATCAGACACAAGGGTGTTGTGCAGACTGATACAGTTTTGATCGCCGGAGAAATATGCGAAAGCGTTTATGTAAGACTTCTTTTTATAAATAATCCCTTAGATAACCTAGGTAATACGAACAGTATGTGAATGACGACCGAGTGGCGTAGTGGTTAGTGCCCTGACTACTGAGCCGAAGGTCCCGGGTTCGATTCCCGGCTGGGGCAGATATTTGTTTAAAGACAGATATTTGTACTCAGGTCTTGGGTGTTGATATTTATATTTAGTATCTATCTATCTATGTATTTGTGTAGATATATCAGCTGTCCGACACCCATAACACAGGTTCTGCCTAGCTTGGGGTCGGATGGCCGTGTGTGAGATGTCCCCACATATTTATATTTATTTATTTATTTAGTATTTTGGAGAAAAGAACTAAAACGAAAGACTAATGTGTTCTGCGCCTGCTGCACGGGTCTGTTATCGACGTCGATAAACTCGTTTAATGTGTGTTCCACCAATCACAGTGCCGTATTTATAGTGAATCACGATATAGTGACTTTTATCTACGTCGATAACGAACCCGTGAAGCGGTAGCTAGATTAGGTACCCATCAGGTGAACATTTTTAATAATTATGATATTTGCAACTAGAAACGTGGTATTTTACTAAGTACCTACTCGCAGTATCTCGTGGTTTTTAAATGTAACGTTATCCTTAAACTGTTAGGTACGTAGTACTGAGAATCTGAGTAACCAAGAGGATCACTTTGTGAGATCATACGCTTAACTCCCGGTTGCAAGCGAGATTTTTTACCTCTATAGCTTTACCCCCTTATTCATAGAAAAGTTACGAGACGTTTTAACTAATATACTGTTTTGTCCCTCTCTGTCAAAGAACCAATTGTTCTTTGTCGGAGAGGGACAAAACAGTTTATTAGTTAAAACGTTCTGTAACTTCTCTATGAATAAGGGGGTTAGAATGTAAAAAAGTCCGATGGAACCTTATGTTGTGATAATGATAAAATTAAAATACGGTTTTATTTTCATGTTGTCATCTAAGAAACATTAATTAGGTAGTATCATTTATGTGCTGAGTTCAGCATAGTTATATATAAATATTAGAATATTTAGGTACAATTAAATTTATAATGCCCTCAGAATTGTCTGGGCGTAAGCCAGGCGGTGGTGAACGGACACCCAATGTTTGTAGTGAAGGTGGAACGTCACATCATCACACCGACTGGTGCAGTGCATCAGACCCTGACTGTCCTTACTTTGAGAGGTGATACAACTAGTCTTCTGTTATTGCCATACTTTTCAATTCCGTTTTATTACGTACTCCATCACCTTGGTATATAACGCTCTGAAAAGAGAAGAATAAAATAATCATTCGTCAATAGAGAAGCCTAATCAAAATTGAAAAATTCAGAGCCTTCCCAAAAAAACAAACGTCTAATAAATCAGTCAACATTAAACAATGTTTAAAGTTTTTGTGGTTATACAGTTATTGATATACTTACCTATTCTATATGTATAATGCACCTTATCACGATCCCGGAAATATCAGTCTAATGATATCAATTACGTATACCTACCTACGGATTTGTCTATTTTCAGGTTACACGATAAGTCAGGAATGGTCGGACACATCGTACGTCATCCATATAAACCCTCTGCTGAGGGTGGACCCTGTGAAGGATGAGATCGAGCAGCACGCCCCGCTGAGGGAGACGTGGCGACAGGATATGCAGCTGTTCTCCGATTATTTGGATATGAAGGTTGCTGGATACTTTACCTTACTAAAATTTTGGACTAGACAAGAGTACCTACCTAGTGGTGGCTTAACGGATAAGGTCTAGGCTCTCATTTGTGAGGCTGTGGGTTCGAATCCTCCCATGTACTTACCTATGAATTCTTTAGAAATAAGGATAACAAATTTAATTACAATTATACCTACCACGTACTCTTACAGTGAAGGAAAACATAGTGAGAAAACCTGCACATCTATATTGTAGGTAGATGTGTTTAGGGTGCATTGTAGCCACAAGTAATAGCGATACGGCTCGTATCACGTGAGTAAAAAATGTACGTACTTGAGAGTCGCCTCTGACTACCCCTTCTTGCCTGAACTTGGGACCTGTAGGTATTGAAGCCACATACCACAGAGGCAATTAGTAAGTCATTGCAATTAGACTGTAACAATATTAAAAACAATCATTCATGATCACCAACAGAGCGCAAGAACGTCGGAAGGCGCGCGCTACATTGCGGAAAACGGTGCGCTAACAGGAGTCATACGAGAATACCTGCAGTCACTGCTGATGCTGAAGCCAGCCCAGGCGCTCCACTTCACCCAGCACTACTTCAGTACCATGCTGGACTCCATCGACGTGCCACACGACGAGTTCTTTGACCCCTGCTCGAGGAGGGTCAGGTATTACTTCTTTGAAGATTAAAGAGTTATTTTGGATGATGGTTTTTTTGGAATGATGTTTCGGATTTGTTTATTGGCTTTAAAAAATATGGTGGGATGTAAAATTTTCTTGTGTTAAGTTTACATGCATTTGGATAATAAATTGATTTATAATTGATTCATGGTTTTATTTTAGTTTCGACGTCTAATATTACATAGGTAACCATAGGCACAAATATATTTTATTTCCTTATACTCAGTCAGTACCTATTCATCACTGAGGAACTACGTTATAACTACGTTATACCTACTATTCATATTCAGGTTATTCATTTATTTATTTTTTGTTTAGGAAAATTTTGCGATTTGTATTAGTACAATCATGTCTCTCTCATACTCATAATACGATAATATCAATGACAATTATTTTTTTACCTACTTAGGAAATAGCAAAACAAAGTCTTCAAAAATATTTTATTCTTACTTATATGCAAATAGCTTTTTGTCTACACGAGCCATAAAAAGGGTCATGCAATGAAAACAAGCTTCAACAACAAGGATTTGAGGATAAGGGGCATGTTTTATATTCACAGAAAGAAGCATATGACGTCACGGGAGCGGGTCTCAAACAATATGACAAAATTGCTACGAAAGAAGGCACCTAACATGAAGGGAATTTTAATTTTTGTTCTCTTTTGCACGCGGCGCCCGGGTTTACCCTGCAGCATCCTTCATACTTGAACCCACACGGATTACAATGAAATAAAGGTAGATTAAATCATCAATGGATTAAATTATCGAACTCTTCAACCATCTGGATTGAAATTTAGATCTTTAGTACTTACATACTACCAAGCAGGTATGTTCAATACTTGAACTGATCGTTTTTGATTCTATTTCTTTATCATCTTGCCCACTTATAGGTGCTGTGAACATGAGAGCCGCTCTTTTATTTATATCATGCATGTTAGGTCTTCACAAAGGATTCCGTAAATCCTGTTCACAATTCAAGGCAGACTTGTTTAATTCTACACGCTGATAAGGTCAAGTGGGTTACCAGCCGTGGAATGTATTATATTAAGGATCCGCATAACATGGCATACGATATGAAGGGAATAAAAGACAACCCCAATTCTTCTCCGTCTTTATACGAAAAGAATTCCCGATAAATAGATAAGAGATCTTAGGTGCGGCTCTCATTTCCAATTACCTGTTAGAAACGTGACTTGTCTTATATCAATGGCTGGGTGTTTGTTTATAAACACACCTGCCTGCTATCTAGGCATGTGTGGGTGAAGTGTACGTGAGCAATGCCTATTCCATTTATTTATATCTTCTTTTCGTATGTTTTTCCAGCTAGGCGTGATGTTTGTCTTGACCTTTCCACCTTCCTTATAGATAAACTCTTCCTTAATTCACTCGGGTTTATTAAGTAGCTTTCATAACAAATGAGAAGTTACGGTTTCTTAACGCTTATTTAGTCGGACGAACCTAAACTTGATTACTGATTAGTTCGGGCAGACTAGGTACCGTTGTTAAGTAAACTTTCGCTCAAAGCAACTTCTCTTTGTAGACACAAAACTCATAATTCACGAGTACCTACGAGTTATCACAATCCTACAAAGGCCGTAATCTGATTCAGAAATAATTTACAAAGGAACAAATTTAAGTCTGTATGCGAGATAGAAGACACGCCGTTGTCTTTGTGACATCTTTTTGGGTCGTAAAACGATTCCATAAAATAAATTTAATATAAATCTCGGGGAGAGTAACATATAAAAGCTGAGTAAATCACCGAAGTCAGGCGGTGTGGACATTTACAGCGCTGAAGGAAGTTGGAGCTTGCGACACCTCGGGCGTGGGAAATTCCTTCTGGCCGAAAACGTACACTGTTCCTTTTTTAAATGCACTGTAAAAGAAAATAAACTTTGACCGTTGCCTTTTCCTTAAATTTTCCAACGGCAAATTGATAAACGGGGAGTTACGCGTATACTAATAATTAGTATACTGACGATGAACATAGCATGAAATAGAGTGAGTCTGTAAAAATATGTAAGAAGTCAATTATACCAACCATAGTTATAAAATATGTACCTAATGATGTGGTCCAACTTCATACTAATACATAGAACAACGCGAACTCCGATGTTCTACGGGTAGGTAGGTCTGATATTATGATCAGATCAAGACTTTTTTTTGCAACTCAGATGAAACACTGGCTACGTATCCCCTAGTATTTATGTTTCTGTAAGCGTTTCCACACTTTAGCAACAGTCGGTAGGTACTTAGATAAAATAATAGCGCGCAAATTTTTGGCTCGTAGGTGCGTTCGTACAATTCCACAGAATCGCGTTCACAGATTAATGGTAGGCCCATGAATAACATTTAATGGAGTACCGCGCAATGCGGCTCACGTGTCTAGCTTACTCGTGTAATACTAATATGACAATTTATCAGAAGCTGTGGGGAGGAATTGATATTATGGAGTAATATGGCGTTGGTAGCAGCGGCACTGCAAGCGTCTGCTAAACTACTTAATCGTTTTAACTACGCTTTGCGCGCGAGGTAAACTGTTAAATTGACTTTGGATCGGTAATATTGTTGTTCTATTCTGGATCGAGATGTATGATATAAAATTGTATGATGATGATAGAGGGAGAGACTCAGGAGATCAATGTAGTTCAGAATGACCCCCAAACACCTTGGTTATATTTTGTTTTATAGTAACATAAACATTTCAGGATTTTGATTTAGTATGCATTATGCTTATATTATGTACATAACTACCAGGATTGTACTCTGGAAGGCCTCTCACATGAAAGAATGAAACTCTCTTATCCGTCACACCACCACGGCTCGATTCAATTCAAATAATTCAGACTGAACTGAGTTGAATTCGCAAAAGTTCTTTTGTTATTGGAGATTATAAAATAAAACTCATTTATGAACAAGGGCCTGCCTCGGATTGATAGCAGCATATGGCAGGGTAATTCCTGTTTTATACCATGAAAATATTCATAAAATGTTTAAGTGCAAGTTGAACTCGCACCCCGGGTGCCGTAGCAATGCATACACGCCATCTATAAATATAAAGTCATGAAAATAAAGAGTGCTGTTTTGTAAAGACTTTTTTTATTTCTCTGTATTTAAGTATAGATGCAGTGTATCTACGAATTTCGTTTACTTTATTACAAGTTCCATTCGGCTATCTGTTTATTCGCCTATGTAAGTCGGACAGTTTGACAAAAGCGAAAGAATGAGCCATGCAATCGGCACTTTTATTGCATCGAGATAGAGTCGTGCGCTGGAGAGCGCTACGAATCTTCTTTTTCGTAAGGTAAGTAAACCCTGTGATCAACATGGAATTATAGAATTGCCAGGACTTGGGTTTCTTGAAACAAACGAGAACCATTCAAGTTTAAATACAGCGTAGGACATTAGGTATTAGTAAACAATAATTGAAGAGTGAAGTGGCAGTGGGCTGGTCATATCTGCCGAAAAACCGGGACGCCCTCCTGCCCGCTGGACTGTCGACCTTAGGCGGGTGGCGGGTAGTGGTTGGATGAGGAAGCCGAGGCCGAGGACCGAGTGTGGTGGTGCTCCTTGGGAGAGGCCTATGTCCAGCAGTGGATGATTACTGGCTGATGATGATGATGAAACAATAATTACCAACCACAAAATATACTCACGGCATATTGTTACCCTCATGGACGTTTCAATCCAATTTTGTCATCATCAAAAAGTCAAGCCTCGCAAGTCCCTCAGGAATGCGTGTGGAGGCTAATTGGACACGGGCTGGCGATACTTCTCCACGCTTTTATTTCCCTATTGTCCAAAAATATTGGTTCATGTAAAAATCTCATCAACAAAATCTAATAAATTAAATTTACAGTGGCCCGCATAGACACTTGACACTTCTTAGAGTGACATTGTTACTGGGAGAGAGTTTCTGTTCGGGCTACAGTACGTACAGTGTAAATAAAGAGTAGGTACTCTATCTATCTATCTATCTACAGTGTGAAATTTCGCTTAAAGGTCCATAAATGTGAAAAACAGAGCAGCGACTTTGATAATGGGACCAACTACTGAAGTTTTTTACACACCAGTCAATGCCAGTGGCTATAATTTTCTTTTTCAGCCATAACATAAGCAAAATAATTATATTGGCGTGTACTTACTTAATGAAGTTATTATGTACCTTCATTTGGCAATGTGATGCACTGTAAATTGTGTACATACCTAGCTTAACTACCTGTTTTACATAACACGTTACAGCTAGGAATAGGTAAGTACGTACATAAAATATTGATTACCGACTCAAGTTACGAATGAATGCATAAAAAAGATTGAAACGTAAAATGAAAATTCAGATATGAATTTCTCATTTGCAGTAACACAACCTATAAAACCGTAATGGCGGAGCTAATAGAGACATAAACCATGTCGGTAATAGTTTAGTAAATTACTACTTTCGCCTGCAAATAGGGAAATTGAAAATAGACCTACCCTACGTTCACACTCCGAGTCGTTATGTTGGCATTATACTGAATTCATGCATAATAAGTCTTCGTATTATGTTTATACACTTGTTAGCAATGAAAAAGTTCCAGTTAGACTAGCACGAAATGCCGTCTGCAATATTGAAGTACTTTTAACAGTGGATCAGACGTAAATGATTAGTTCAAATTTTAAATTATTTTTACTAGAAATTTGCAGCTAGCTATTTGATGTCCGAATTTTGTAAGTGTAACGTTGTATGGCTTGCTGGCTCATATTTGTTTACAATAGAATAGAATTATTATCAATAAACGCACAAAAAGTAAAACAAAACCATTATTCATAATCCCAATGTCAATTTTTTTCTCTGGTTTATTTGTGTACTAATTGGTCGTAATTACTACATAGCAGAGTAAAATAATACATGTCAACGATTAACTTTAGCTTTTTATCTTTTTGCTGTACGTAAAAGTTACCTTTTATTCATAAGATATTTCAGTGAATCCCTTTGCCAGATGTTACGACTAGGTTACTTTTAAGCATTCTTGTACCTATGCTATGTTTGAACAAGTTTTATAGTTTTAAGTTTTAAAATTTCTACATATTACATAAATTACAATTGCATAAATTAACCATCATAACGTACATTGTACGTATCGCCAAATGTCTCTATAATTTTAGCTCTTAATTGAAACAAAAAGAGATACTGTCTTAACAATATTAAACCCAGATCGCTTGATCCGATTACAAAATGGATTGATCCTGAAATTGCTCTCGGAATTGGACTATTCCGATGCGAGACAATTTGCTCTTACATTTGTATTCTTAAGGAGAAATATTGGTTGTACCTCTAACATCTGATAGGGACGTCTACGGCCTAAAGCTGCGTACAGACCGGCCCAACGAACGCCAACGAACGGATTTCGTTGACCTTCGTTGCTGCAATCTCCCCAGTATTATGTATGATAAATATCCATCGTTGGGATAACCGTTGGCGTTCGTTGGGCGTTCGTTGGCCCGGTCTGTACGCAGCTTAAGAGGTTGGGTCAGAGCCAATCACTGGGACAGGATGAAATGTTTCGGCCTTCATACTTCGTTGGAATGGCGACTTTCCCTTCCATCCTTCGATTCTTTGGTAAATTGATGCGTAACGCTTTGCCTTTATCTTTTCATTGATTGGAAAACGGATAGATGTATGGGGCAGGTGTTTCTTATTGGAATTGCTTGAGGGGATCTCATCTAGGTAAGTGTATAATATTTTTACCATATCCTAAAACATCATAAAGTTTCAAACACAATAAATTCTTGCCGATACCTCCATAGTAATGTTTTGTAAATATCCTGTTTCTAAATACCAAACATTGTCTGCTATATTCTTTTTAGAGATAATTCAATCGAGCTTAATAAAGTGTGTCTACTTTTATACAATTTCTGAAAATTAGGAGTAATGAAACAAAATGTTATTTATTTTTACGACCTGAACAGGCGCAGCAGAGGCATTTTAGCTGTTTAAGGCCTTCCTTAATTACCTATTAAGTAAGCTTTAAAGCACCCTATAAAGTATCAAATTCCGTACCTGTCAAAAAAAAAAAAATAAAGAAGAGTGTATACATTGATTCCGTTTTACCAAGAATGACTGTAGAGATAACTCTTAGCCATAAAGCCGTGTATCACGCATTATTTCTAGTCTTTAAGTATATTTTTGAAAGTTGTATAAAGTTTTTTTTTATCCTAACTAATATTATAAATGCGAAAGTAACTGTGTCTGTCTGTCTGTCTGTCTGTTACTCTTTCACGCCAAAACTACTGAACGGATTTGAATGAAATTTTGTATACGTAAGGTCTAGACCCTGGGAAAGAACATAGGCTACTTTTTATCCCGGAATTCCCACGGGAACTTTTTAATGCGAAGCGAAGCGCGCGGGAACAGCTAGTAAGCAATAAAGGTGAAAAAGCTTGGAAAATCTCTGTAAGCATCAACACTACAGCCGTCATCGGTGTCAATCACTACAGCTATCAAATGCCTCAAATGGAACATCACACTGAATAGTATACAATTATTATAATGGTATGTGCAAACACAGTGCATGGCTGAACAATAATTAGACAAAGACATCATTAAAGCAAGGGATTAGCTCGGCGCAATATAATACGAAATGGCACTGATGATAAGGTACCTATAATCATTTGCGCTATGAAGCTGAGCTAAATTAGGTCATTATAATAATTAAATTAGTAGCTCATTCAAATCATTAATTGAAACTGTTATTGTAATACATGTTATTAAAAATGCAGGGAGTGATGGGGTTCACTCAGACCACATTCAGATGAACTTTTATTTTATGACCTTTAAAATAATTTATTAGTCACATGACTTTTTACTTCCAAAAGCTTACGAATTTGTGTATTTGTTTCTGAGCTACGACAGTTGTTTCCTACGCTGCTACGACGTAGTAGCTACGACATTTGCTACGCTGCTACGACGTAGTAGCTACGACATTTGCTACGCTGCTACGACGTAGTAGCTACGACATTTGCTACGCTGCTACGACGTAGTAGCTACGACATTTGCTACGCTGCTACGACGTAGTAGCTACGACATTTGCTACGCTGCTACGACGTAGCTGCTGCGACATAAGGCGCCCCCTAGACGATCAATTATATTGCGCAATATTGGAAATTGTGTAATATAATTCATCGTCTTGGGTTAATATTGAATATTTAATATTGCACAATCAATATATTGCACAATATTATTGTAGGTCTAGGGTCCGCCTTATGCTACGTAACTAGGACAATAATAATCGGATAGTGTGGTAATTGTATATCCAGCAGTGAACCGCTATTGAGTGATGATGATGAAGAAAAATTAAGAAAATTTCTTTTAATATTGAAATAAATACATACGCATTTTGAATGTTTTCATGGATAACCAAAATATTAGATTGTTTGCAATAACCTTCGCTCCCCCCACTCTATTTCGTATTGATTAACCTATTATTTTTAGCAGTCTTCTAACCACACCCTGGTAAGTACCCTAGGGGTTCATATTTCAAATAACTACTTGATGGGCTTGGTAGATGAGCCTCAATCGGTATTTAATAGGTCTGGGTGATAGACTATTTAGACAGTAAACTATGATACTATAGAATAACTATGTATTAAATAAAATTCACGTTCCTATCATAGAACCATTTATTCATCCAAAATGATTTTGTGTACGTAACGTAAGTATACGTACACAAAATCATTTTCGATGGATAACGTTTACCCGACAGATTATATGGTTTTTGCAATACACTACGTTTAATACTGTATCGAAATTCACACACACACACACAAACACACAGTACTCACTTTTAAACTCAAACCAAAATCATTTACATAGGCCTAATAAGTGTTTCTGATATTCTCTTAGCTAACTATATACTTACTTATTAAGTACTTACCACAAAATGTTATTTTTACTCTTAGCCTAAACTTAACACCTTTATGTTAATAAAGAGCGGTTTCTTCTGGCACAGGTGCTTAGTGCACTTAAAAGGAGATTCCAACCTTGTAATTGATTACCTACCTATGGCTAAAGAAATAAATATTTTTGTATTTTGTATTTGTATTTTGGAATGAAAACTTTTTACTGACAATTCAATAAAAAAACATTTCTACGAATCAAAGTTAACTAAGACAAAATTACAAGAAGATCCAACCTTTGCGGCTTTTCGGAGCTTTGTAAGACAAATAAAGAAATTTAATTTACCCTAACTTTCATAAACAACCGTGAAGCAATATCCAATTTTCGGAACTTTTAATTATGGGCTATACTTGGAGGGATAACGAATGGGCTTTCTGATAGGAAGACAATAAACAAATGGTTTACAGGGGCTTTATGCAAAGAAAGCCTCCGGAGGTTCGAATACAAATAATTAGAATAAAATCGCGATCGTAGAACCGAAAAGTTTTGACGTGATCCAGCAATAATAGCTGTTTCAACTTAAACATTTCTGAACTTGGGCGTGTACCAGATATACAATTATGATGTATGTATATTACTTTTATTTGACCAAGAGGTTGAATCCATGGCTTGAGTATGTATTGTAGGGCACTAAATGAAACATCTTTGGTTTTTAAGTCATTCATCGTTGGAGTCATATTTTTACTGTGATTGTTTGTTAGATCCAAAATAGGTCTGCTAATAGCATGTTATAACTATAGATATAACACCTTTAGTTATAAATGGCACGAAATAATGGCATATAATCGGCAGATATTATTAACGGTTTATCAGTATAAAAATGATGGAACCAATACCATTAACAAGAACGAGTTTGAAATGGAATGTTTTTTTATTAATTAAAGCTCGAAATATTGCGGGACTGTTTGTTCAGCGTCCATTATGTTACTGTTACAATCAACTTTTATTTGTCAGACTGATTTTATCCAATTAATTTAAAATTAAATGCATGTTGCCAACGCTATCTACTATGTACAATTGTACATTCGTGTTAATACTTCAATACCTTTTGCATATAGACCTAATGGATTATTTAATGTTGCATGGTTATCCATAACGTCATCAATAACTCGTAATTACCTATGAACAGCTTTGTATGATACCTAAAGTTCGGATTTTCGGTAATTAAAAAAGTTTTTCAACCAGTATCTTGAAATTTATTGCCATTTAAAAACATTAAAGTCATACCTACTAGAATGTTAAATACAAAGTCCCAATATTCGCTAGACCACTCAACTCCCTAATCCCCCTCGAGACATCAATATTCGGTGGTGAAATGAGCGAAATAGTCCGTTCTCTTGGCCTTTGTGGCCCACGTCGTGTATGCGCGTATAGTTAGCGGTAATGCCTCGTGATATATTAACGCACTCGTGAGACACTGCAGGTGAGATGGGTTGCTTCTGTCTGGTCATGTTTAGGAAATAATACTGTTCAAAATATATATCCATCATAAATTTCCTTTTGAAACGATGATAAAAAAGCATTTATTTCCGACATATGGACCGTTCTTTTTTAAATCGTATCGGTGTAATCTTTTTGGAGATGGTCTGTTTGTTGTCAAAATTTATTGAAGTCAATTCGATTTTTATTATAGCTTTTCAAAATGCAAGATCAAAAGCACGCAAAAAATAGAATTTCATAAAAACCCTGTTCAGTGGTGAAAAAGTGCAAAACTAACTGGTCACGAGCTAAAAAAATGTCTACTCGCCATAATCAAATATAATATATTTTTTTAAACATTCAGCTTATTGCACAATTAAGACAGGAACGCACCTCGCCGAGATTAACCCGCGAGCGCTCGGTGTAATCTCCGCTTCTGATTTATATGATGCACTAACAATGTTCACTGTTCGGGGCAACACTAGACCTGCCTCAGTCGAAATACATCATATGTTGCCAGAGTTATAGCCTATTTGTTACCGCTGCAACGCTGTTTGACAGCGACGGGGCTAACGAAATGCGTATAATATGAATGTCGCAGGCATTTTGTAAGATCTCGCCGTTTACATACGGCGTCGTCAGTTTACAAACGCTCGCTGTTTTGTAATATGCCGAAGGCAAAATGTATATTGCCGTGTCATTTTATAGTATGCCAAAACATTTCATTGACAATCCATGCGCCGTTTACATAATGCCGCGGCAAATTGAAGAATTAAGTTCTGGTTCTTACCACGCGAGGCGCTGTTGATCACAACAACAAAAATGGCGTCAAGTAGTGGTTCTTTGACTCAATAAATACTCAAAACAGTGCAAATATTACGAGTGTAGAGTAATTTATTACAGTGCAGGAGCAGTAAAAATGCTGTAGACAAACGACAAAGTTTTTGAGGTTATTCCGCTGAAACTGAAACTGAAAACTGCAATGAACGTCGAAATCAGAAGGATTACGGCGAGATCTTACAAATTGCCTGCGACATGAAGATGGCTTTATATTGGGTAGACTTGATTATATTTATAATGTGCAAGGCATTGTACAGTTTGACAAAGTTTCTTATCGTGCACGACAGACCACGAACAGCGTGGCGTGGGACGCCCTCCGATAGTGGGTGGATGAGGAAGGCCGAAGACAGAGTGTTGTGGCGCTCCTTAGAAGAGGCCTATGTCTAGCAGAGCACGAACCGGCTGATGATAATCCTATAAACTCGATACTGTAATAGTTATAATAATGTAACACAGAGATACTAACGAATGTATTATACTTGTACTGTTATTCATGTGAAATATAGTAAGAATTTTTATACCATTCTTACTTATAAATTTACTACTTACATAGTTTCCGTTCTATCTTAAAAGCTCCGTAAATTGGTATTCTAATAACTGCTTTAAAGGTCTTCTTTGATATAATTGAGATGCAAATAAGTTCATTTCTTAGAAACGCTGGTTGAATGGAAAATAATATTTCATAGAAACAACAATTTTTAACATAAGTCTTTAGTTAAGTATACAAGTATTATACTTTGGTATTTTTATTCAATTAAATGAAGTAAAAAGATAATAAAGAGAAATTATGAAATGAAGACACATTAAGTAGCTTAATCGGAATACAAACGAATTATTACGTTACTCAGGGCTTTCGCATTATCTCTTCATTGGAGATAATATGCAAAAGTTACTTTGCTGGTCACCTAACTTTACAATTGGAATAAAGCTGCTTTATTTTCAGCTTTCAAGTTACTATAGCCCGTTTTGTAACAATCCTGCTGATAGATTCTTCAAATACAATAAAATACAACATTACTTTATTTCACCAAGAATAAAATTTAAAAACATAAATATAAAAGAAGACCTTGTTGCTTATACCAATCTCTACCAGCCAACCTTGGCATGAAAGACAGTGAGTTTGAGTTAAAATAACGCTAATCTGGCGTAGTTTCGCCCGAGCCATCGTCTCAAAGCCGCGTCCCTCTTAATTAGATGACATATTATTCCGCGCGAGCCCGCCTCAGTTATCCCCACTGTTTGATATTCCCTTCACGGATACTGGCGCAATTAGACGCCTATAATTACTATGTTAATTACAGCCAGGGCTCGTGTTACTCATCTTCCTTGCTTCGTTGTTATGCAAACAGAATTTCGTTCACTCAGAAGGCCATGATTAAGTAGCAGCTAATTAATAAGGCCCGTTGGTTATTAGGAAGCTTATAGACGAGCCGACAGTAGCTGGCCCCGGAATTCGGGGTAGTATACCCCTTCTAAGAATCGTTTTAAAGGGGTGTTATATTTTATCAGTAATCACTATACTACGAAAAACTAATTGGTAGTCAAAGATAAACAAATTGGCAACGTATTTCCTCTACTGAATTGCCGATTGTTTTTTTTCTGATAAATATTCACGATGCAAAATTAATTATATTTTAATCTTCATAAATGTCTTCTTGACAGGCAATTTCATTAAGTTGCTGTTCCGCTGTTCAACGGTCAGAATTGTAATTAATTGATCATGCGGAACCCGTCGTTTATTATCTAGGCAAATTGCTTTTTCATTTTAATTCATCCATTTTAATCACCATTAGAATTGTGTGGATTATTTACATTATTTTATTAACCAACTAGCTACTTTTCAAGCCTAGAGTTGCTTCAATACATAATATAGACAAACTTTTAAATCATATCATTCGCAACCATTTCATTCATGGGTACCAATTAAAAATTATAACGAAGCAAAAGAGCTGAATAGTTCAATCCATTGTCGGTTCTGTTTATTCAGAAAACTACTTGTACGTTTCGTAGTGCTCCTCCCAATTACGCCACTGATTTCATATTAATTTATTCTGCTATCGATTTTTCTTATTAAAATACACAATTTAAATATAAAATGCGGCAACAGCGAGCGCGCTTCATGTCGTTAAGTGTGCCCGAAATATTTCACAATCTGCTGGACGCAATGCATCTTTATACGAAAAATTAAGCCGGACTTTTAATTAAATTTCCATGTGGAATTGTAATTACAGCACGTTGATTTTGCCGGGCAATTTGACGTGCACAGTTATCGCGGGCGCACACTACAGCCCGCTGTAAGCAGCTCGATGGCGACGAGGCGACAGTATCTAGATGTAGATTGTGTCCACGTCGCTATTTTCCCTTTGTTTTTCGCTTTATGTAATTCTAACACGCAGTGGCGGCATATTTTCAGGTCGCTTTGTGAAGGCGCGGGCGTCAATTTGAATATTTATGAAACCGGTCACATTCACACGGGCCATCATTTTGTGACGTCCCGCAATACGAGGAAACTGTCTATGTAAATGCCATCCACGATAAATTGTGAACAAGGCGACGCGAAATTGACGCGCATGCTCCTATTTTGCAGCCCATTTCAGCTTCAGCTTAATAACGGAGCAAATAATAGTGATTGAAACCATTATACATAAAACACGAACCCCTTTGATTTCGAGACCATTAAACTAGGGGCCCGCAGACCGTAAAACAAATACCACTCTTGGCTTTGTAACGTAACGCGCTTTGTTCGAGAGGAGTTATTGAGCAAGGATTCGTAAATTAAAACGTGTACTTTTCAGTGGGTGTTGTGTTGCTTAACCGTATCGCGGTGGCGGACGGTCGATTAAATCCGAGGAGAGAGAAATATGATACTTTGCCTCGCCGCTGGCCGGGGCGGGTGCCGCTGGTTATTATGCAAAATTTGTGCCAAAACGCGTAGTTTCATAGTGCAGTTCGGTTGGCCACAAACTGCACTCTTTTATTTAGTGTCGTGCTCCGAAGCGACAGGCCATTGCTGGGGGACGTCCCGCCCAATTTGCCGCTCTAATTTACAGCCTCATTTTGTGCTCTAGATTGAGTATTTACGCGTCCGATGTTTACCCTCCTGATAGTGTTCGTTTCTAATCTAATGTTTGCGTTGCGATGTATGGCCGTATGCAGCATTTGTGTAGTCAATTTGATATTATCTAAGTTTAAGCTTCATATTACCTGGATTTGGATAAGTATTTGGTTGTTCATGGAACTGCCAGTACCATTCGTAACTGTAAAGTGCACAAGTAACAAAGCGTTTTATAAAGTCTGTCGTTGTTTATTATTTAAGTATTAATGTGTTTGGATAGATATCAATGTAGATTACAAAGTACAGAAGATACGTAATTATCAAAACACCTGTTTTTAAATAAAACGTTTATTTTTAGATTATCATGAAAAGTAATTGAGGTATTTGAAGTAATCAGCATATACGTACAATGTATACAAAACTAAAAATAGATTATTAATTTAATCAGAGCAAACAGTTACAAAACCCAATAATACACCCTTTTAATAAGAATTTCAAATTATTATGTACAACGCTGATTAAATGTTCCGGTCGATTGCATATTTCCTTTTGATTTTGCTAATTGAAAAGTAAATTTAATTACGTTTTATTATTACTTAGTTATTCCTTTATTAATAGAGGAATTTGATAAGAGTGTAGGCTGGATGAGGGTTTAGTGCTGATTCTGTTCAGTGTAGTGTAGGGGTAGTCAGGGGGTAGTGAGTAGGGGAAGTGGGGAATAATTTCATTCAGTAATGACGCGGCGGAGGTGGAGGAGGCTCAGATTTAACTCAATTTTCGTCACTTTCAGTATGATGTACAAGTGCATTGTAAGAATGAGCGATTTTTCATCGATTCTATTATTCATAAAGTTATTATTGATCATTAATATGCTTTTTTACTGCCACTGACGCGTTTACTCGATTTTGCTGACACTTACATTACATAATTATTATCAAATTAAACTGAAATTAATTTTTCAGCATTAATGTAAAAAGCAGCTCGCCAACTGTCCTGATTCTATTTCACCGTTTTCTATATTTAATCCTGCTCCTACCTAACTCAGAAAAAAGCAAACAGTAAATGCAAAAAATATGCAATATTGTTACCTTGCCGGGCAAAACACAATATCCCTGTCCTAATTGAGACAATAAACTATTGGTTGACAGTGGGGAGGCTAATAGACATATAATTTTGCCGCGGGCGCGCCCGTCCTTCCGCTTCATTCCCAAATTAATGACAAACAAAGTCCCACCCAGCGCTGCGTTCAATAAATTGGACTTACGTTCATTATTTGCATAGAATGTAGAGGTATTTATGACGACGTTGTGGTTGGTTCTTAAGGCGCCAATATTAACTTACATTAGTTGACAAAGGAAAACTTGGTATAATACATATTTCATGTTCTTTTTGGATGGCGATAGCAATAACATTGATGGTGAATACATCGTGGTAAGTACCTGTATTTGGAACCATGATCGAATAATAATGTGCTAACAATATAAAGTTAAGACTGTCGTACCGAGGGCACCTCCGGTTTGTTCTTTTAGTAATGCTTGATGAAAATATCCTTCCAATAAAAACTTAAAGTTTAAACTCGCTATCAATAAGCTGTCGAACACCTTATGAATGTGTGTTTAATTTATAACTTGAACATAATAATTAACGTTTTTAGTTGGTTATATTCTGATGCGCTGTTAAATGTACTTTAATTAACATCGACGGCATCATTAGTTAGCCTTTTCCGTTTAGGAGTAATTTAGATGCTATTGTCACTGGAACTTTTTCTGTGCTCGCGAGTTTATTATGAACTTTGCGTATAAGAACCATTGACAAAGGAATAAAGAGAGGACATGGCATATCCACGAAAAAAATGCGCCTACCTAAACTTTGGTTTCAATTAAAATGGCGGCTTTTTTCTTGAAAAATGTAAACAAACAAATTGTTTGACAGCTGAAGTACCTTGTGTTTGGATGTCAATCAACATGGCGACCGGTCGCAATGTTGTAATTTTAGGCAAAGACAAAACTACTGTTGTCCTTTTTTACGTAGGATAACACCAATAAGTTAAAAAGAGACGACGATATATTTTTAAGTACCGATTTTTATGCCAGGTCCTCTCTTTATTCCTTTGTCAATAATAAGAACACGAACGCACCTCTGCGTCGCGGCTCAACAAATGTCAACGATGTAGTTTCGAATAGCTAATTGCCTTTTACCGACCCCCTCGCATTACTGGATGCTCTGCCCCTGATATTCATCTCGACAACCATTATCTGGTGCGTGGGTTCCGTATGGTAATTTGTTCAAATTCGGTCTACGTTGTCACTTGTTTCTGTTAATAAATTGTAGTGGTTTGTGTAGTTACTCCATAATGGCGTATAGTGGGAGACAAAATGTAAATGGTTGGTTAATTGTTTACGAGACAGACTTAGCTAAATAGTGAATGGTTTAAAATTAAGAAGCAGTTACCTACTTAATATCTCTATTCCTATACAAATAACCGATGCGAAGTTACATAATACTTCAAGCCTAAATATTATAGCGATAAAGACTTTGATGTGTAGTGAATTAAACTTTCATAAAAAGTTGGAAAGCTTAATCATTATCTACTATTGTGTAATAAAAATACTGAATACTGAAATATTGATTTCATTCAATCAGTACCAAAAGGCCGTGCTTGCCGATTTTATACTTTTTTATTTAGGAATAAAGATCCCTTTCATTCTTTTATGTCACCGTTTAAACATAAAACGTATCAAATGCGGCCGTTAAAACGTAGTTAAATAAGACAATAAAAAGATAAAAACGAACTGATAAAAGACATAAAATAAATTCTGAACACAATATAAATTCGCGCGCGTTCAGCGCAAAATAAAATTAAAAACTGTATGGTCTGCAAGCAGGCTGAGGCTTCCACTAGTGATGGGAATTTTTATTCGTTGTAAAATGAATACTTTCTTGATTCTGGTTGATAACATTATTTCAGTCTTGTTCATGATCCTGATTGGTTTTGTTTCATACCTATGTTGCATGAAAGTCAGCGCTTTAGAACTAATCTGAATGGCATATCTTACACTACAGTGCAACTAGTCCAGTTCTGGTGTTTGTAATCGAGTAGATAACTATATTGTAATCCATAAATTTAATCAATAAGATCGACCAATAAAGAGGATTGTTATTCTAACTGTAATTGTTAATTCTCATCCCGTAATCGACCTATATCTTTTTTTTATGCAGCCTGTGTATTGTCCCACTGCTGGGCAAAGGCCTCCTTATGAATTGACCACCGTTCCCGATCATGTGCTTCCTTCGGCCATTGAGGCAAAAACCTGTCGAGGTCATCCCGCCATCTCCGACCTATATCAACCTAAGTATATTCAGATTTAATTTATTCGCAGACTGCGTAACACGTATTCCGAATATGACCGAATACTCGAAACCTTTACCCTCCTCTACCCCATCACTAGTGTTGAATGATGGCGTAGCGCATCGAATGATCCCCGCGGGCTTTGGCAACCGATACATGATTGTGCACTTTAGGGACCGGCCTCGCCGCTGACCCCTATTGCGGGGGACTCGCAGATCATACCGCGCCCATCGGCCATTGGCGAGTGTAGCGCACTTAGATTTACAATGTACGGACTAGTTGGAGTGACACATACAAAACAAAAACAAAGAAAATACATACAAACGAATTGAGAACCGAGATTTTTTTCGAATTCCGTTAAAAACCGTCCGCATTTTGTTTACTGTCAAACCGTTTCAGGTTTAACCTAATGACAACCATTGTACCTATAAATAAAGTTGCAAATCTATGGACCGAACTAATTGAAAATAAGAATAGAAGTGGGGTGTTATTTGTCGGGACGTTCCTTTGCACTGACACTCCATCTAGTTCGTATATTGTTAATACAAGATCGCACGTGCCTCGCATGCTGTGTGCGGAATGCGGAGTGTAATGCGTTTTCAGACAGTAGTCGGTAGGTATAATTAGTAGGTAGTTATTAGTCTGAAGCGTCCGTAGTCAAGGTTAAGCAACAACTGGCACGGTCAGCCATTGGATGGGTGACCGATTTCAAGTGGTTCTTTTCTGGACGCTTCTGTGCTTCGGACGGCAAGTGAAGCAGTTGCTGCTTCGGCAGCAGTCGTTAAGCCTAATCAGAGGCCTTCGGGCAGCTTGAAAACGTCTCACAGTCGGGTTGCCCACTTACCCGACAACTCTCTCAGCACGAGCGTGCTTGTGTTGGGGTCCACCAACCCGGACTAGGCCAGCGTGGTGGACTAGGCCTAAACCCTTCCTTCATTGGAAGGAGACCCGTGCCCCAGCAGTGGGGAGTTATTGGTCTGAGGGCCAGTTTTCTCAGTTCACAACAAACACGTTGATTTGAATCAACCGTGGCTGTATGCAGTGTTTAAAATAAGTAATCGCTTTAAGCGATAAGACCGCCATTGTTGTACCTATGTGTTTGTATATAAGTTTTGTTATTTATTTTCTATTTGTGTAAAAATCAAGAATATTCTATCTATCTTAGTATATCGATCTAGACACGCGGTAGCGTGCCTGGTCGAAGCCTAGTTTTCATATATGAATTATAACATATCACAAGTTAAACCTATAAGAATTCTTTCTTATTTTGTAATTCCGATAATTTGTATTGTTGGTAGAAACTAGCGATGAAACAGGTAGGTGTATAAAAACTAGCCAAATAGGCTTAGGCTACAATACATAATTTTATGTTATAAGAAGATAATATATGATATGTTATACCTACTGTTACTTATAAATATATTTCAGGACTGACCATTGAACTTGGCACCCATTTAGATCTCACTTCTTTTGTCGTTGAAGTCAACAACCAAGGCATTTATCATGATATTGAACTTGGCTCTTATTTTACATTTATGTTTTTGATGGGATTTAGCTTTTCAACCACTTTGAAAGAAATCAGACGTGGCCATGCTAAATAAAACGACGTCTGTAATCTGTTGGAATGGACAACATTTCAAAAAACTAAAGCTGCTATAAATCGAAAACCATTTCGAGATTTAGCTCTAAAGGCCACAAAAAAAATGTTTTTGTATTTTTTAGATGTATCATTTTCGAGAAAATCATGAAATAGTAAAAAAGTGCTGATGACGTCATGCATCAGGTGCGATGCATTTTGATGATAAAAGCCTATAGATTTAAAAACAAAGTAAATGTCACATCCATTTTTGATTGACGTTGACGTTTTATCGTGACGTTGTTGTTTATTTGGGTCATTTTCATTAATTCTGTTCTAACACTTTCTGACTATTTTTTTTATTTATTATTAAGAGATGACCTCTATATAATATGTCCCAGAGCATGCCACCGCCTACACAGCTGAAAAAATGCTTCTGCTTATTTTTTTACATGATAAGTACCTACTTTCCATCATCAGAAATATCAAGGTCATTTGAAAATGACCCATTTGTTGGTTGGCATGTAAACAAAGTTTAAATGTCATTTGTCAGTGTCATTTATGTTTTTTTTCGAGACTCAGGCAATAGACAAAAATAAAAATTGAGCCTAATATGTAACGTCATTTCCGGTTTTAAAATAATTAACTTTAAAGTTAAAAATAACATGCAAAAATTTATGTATATACAAAATAAAAAAATACGGGTCCTCTAATTTTCTTTAAACTTTCCGAATAACTAATAAAAATATAGGTTAAAGAAAATGAAATGTTGTCCATTCAACGCATGTATTTTTCGTTCGCAGTTTAAACGCATGTTCTTTTCAGTCAACTTTGACGTACAGTTCATTTACTACTACTCGTTGTCTTTTGAGCTAGTTTTACAGCAACGTAAAATAGACTCTAAAGCGTCCACCTAGGAATCAGGACGTATAACCGAACGTCGTCCCTCGGCTATAGTGAACAGTTGGCTCACGTTACCACACCATTTTAACATGACAGAACTTGGTTTTTCTGAAAAGAGAATTGTGCAAAAATACCGCTGAAAGCCAAAACTGAATTTCAGGCTACATAAGGCCAAAAATGATAGCAATTTTGATAAAATCATTTCCA